>NW_027494738.1:0-72496 GCF_021521415.1 Bidens hawaiensis
AGAAGACTGAAAAACACTTAAAATTTGCTAAGTGTTGAAAAAACAGTCTGCTGATCGAATGTGTTGTATTCGATCGGATGAGTGGTCTATTCGATCGGGTGTGAGCTGACTCGATCGAATGTCTGTTTGGGTTAAGGTTCTGGTGTTATGAGGCTGATTCGATCGAATGGGAACTTTTTCGATCGAATAGGGTGTTAGGTTCGGTCGGATAAGTATCTGGTTCGAACGAAACGGGTTGTGTATCTTGTTCGATCGATTGGGAACTAGTTCGATCGAATGGGGTCTTGGTTCGGTTCTGATGTTGACTTAGTCGATCGGATGGGTTATGACAATCGAATTTGACACTGATCGAATGGGTTGATCAAATGGGTGACTAAGTCGAATCGGTTGGGTACTGGTTCGATCGAATGATTGGGACTTATTCGATCGAACGAAGGGAGCGTATGTTGAGGCGGGAAAAGCTGGTTCGGTCAACGTTTAAACTTGTTCGAATCGAATAGGAGGGCTATTCGATCGAATGGGTTCCAAAAATAGACTGATTCGATCGGGAAATCTGGATTTTCCAAAATTAGAAGATTTTGACGAAAATTCGGATTTGAAACAAAAACAAGAAATCTTGACGATCGAGGACCACTTTATGACTATTTTTAAACTTATAACATAAACACAACTTAATTCCAACCCAAAAACGGATCAAAACAACCAGAAACTCGAAGAACACGAAGAACGCGAAGAACGTTCTTGACGAAAACCCGAATTTTAAACACGAAATCCTTTGATCAAAAACCAAAATATGACAATATTAACTGTTTTTGACACAAAACCGATGAACACAAGACCAAAAACCAAGATTTTACCGGAAATTTTACGTAAGAATAACGAATTTGACTCTAAAAACGCGATTTTTACCACGAATCTACCGAGAATCAAGAACCAAAGGCTCTGTTACCAATTGTTGGATCAGCCGGGACCGAGACGATCTGAGCGCGTTCGAGACGGAAGGCTTGAAGACCAAAGACGGATAGAAAACAAACACGAAACAAACGATTTCATTGATAAAAACGAAAGATTACATGCTTGTTTAAACACTGAAATCACGATCTATGGCAGGGGGAGGTCGAGCATGGCCTCCCCCCTCATCCGGACAGCACCTTGGCTCCGGGCACCCAAAAACTCTTAAACTCTTACCTGTTCACAGCCTGAAAGCTGGTATTTATACCCGCTGCCATTCGGTCAGGACTCATTCGATCGAATGAGTCCTATTCGATCGAATGGCAGACTCATTCGATCGAATCAGAAACTCATTCGATCGAATGAGTATCCATTTGAAAATGCTCTTTCAAATGGATCATTTTCAGCGTGAACCACTACCTAGGTGTACAGCATACAACATAAACATTCTAAACTATTCGCCAAGCGACGGCCACAAAACATGCACCAACACATGTTATTATAAATAATAACATAAACTAAAACCCTAACACTCTTTCTCTCCCTCCCAAACCCGACGGCAGCTCTAAGCCCCCCCCCCCCCTTGCGATCGGCCTCATATACACACATACAATCAAGATTGTTCAAGTTTGATTGAAGATTAAGGTGTTAGGAAGGTATAAACAACTATCCTATGCATCCTCTATGCTTAATTTCGATTTTAATGGGTTAATTATAAACCCTAGGTCTGATTTTTATATGTGATGGTGTTCATGTGTCTTGTTTTGATTGAAAGATGTATTGATTATCGAATTGATAGCTAGTATTGGTGCTATTGCATGTTAATTGTTGTGTCTTTGAGTTTGAGATCAAATAAAACCCTAACCATGTGTGTATGGTGTAATTGATATGCATGGATAGTGGTTATAGTGTCTAGAATGTTATATGAATGATTTGTGGGTCCATAGATAGTTAATATGTTGAGTTTGGATGCAAACAGTTTCTAGACAGATTGTGTTGTTGATGTTCAATTGACTGTAACGGGGTGTAAATGTGAAAATTGGTTGAGATAATTGATACTAATGTAAACTAGGTTGAGTTTAGTTTCTAAAGAATGTAAATTTGCAATTTTTGGACGTGAAAAAGTTAACCTTTATGATTTTACAAAAACGTGGTGCAAAGCAGAGTTGTTAGACCTGCTGTTAGGTTGTTTTGTAAATGTTATATCTCATGAACCACGAGACCAATTTGGTTGGTTCCACTTCTGGAAGTTGACTTGTTGAGTTAGGAACCTAACTCAAGTGGTCTTGTATTTGTTAGATTTTTCATTTAATGGGAATTTCAAATAAAATTCTATTGCGCATGAATTTGACTGTTATGAGCTTGCTGTAATGTTTTGATCATTATGAGAAATCTATGTGGAATAAAAATAAAATAAAACATGTTCTGGAAACCTAACACATATATGCTTTTGTGATGATTTTTGGTAAATTAATTGAGATGCTATGATCGGTGGAATAGTACAGTCTTTCAAGTAGAATTTCTGTCTCGGTGAAACTAACTGCTGAATTTTGTGAAAATGCATGAAACATGATACTTGCTATATAATTGTTATATTTTGACCAAATTGCCCCTGTGGGGAATACTTGTTAAATAGTTGTCATGTTTTGACCAAATTTCCCTTGCGGGGAATAATTGCTAGTTAATTGTTATGTGTGACCAAATTGCCCTTACGGGGAGTAATTGCTAGTGATGTACATTATTAATACATGACACGTAAATAATTGCTCACACATGCAACGTATCACAGATGTACTTGTTAAAGTCACACACGATTCACAAACGAAACACGAAATATATTGTGTGCATAGGTATTATGTGCCGAGTCTAGAGACTCGATAATATTTCCGACACTTAGAAAAATCTCTTTGTTGTTTTAGAACGCTAGAGAGAGTTTTTCTGTGACACGCATCCTTTGGTGAATTATTTTGGGAAATACTTCGCAAACAGTGAGTTTCACTTACCCCTTTAAACTGTTTTAAACGCTTTTCACTTGGGGGAGATAACATACTCCGATAAACGCATTGAAGATTTTGTTAGTAAATTATATATCACTTGTAAAGGCTAAGTGGCAAACGAAACATTTGAAGTCCTACACATCGAACCGGTTAATATTTGGAATAGCGAGTCACTGTTGAGTAGTACTACTGGGTTTGACAAACCCCACCCAACGCTAAACTCGACTGGAGGTCGAGCGGGTGTAATTTTGGCTAACACGTACCACGGTCTGGATGACCTGGTGACAAGGCACTTGATAAACAGTCAGCTTCGGTGTCGAACACTTAGTAATACTTGTTTTATAGGCTAGCTACCTATAGATATATAATTGATTTAACACTATCTAGTAAACGCTAAACGCTAAACGCAAAACGCTGAACGCAGAACGCTGAACGCAAAACGCTTTATTTTATATAAACTTGTGAACTCACCAACCTCGTGTTGACACTTTTAGTATGTTATTCTCAGGTAGCCGAGGCGGGCGCGCGGTATAGGATCATGCATTGCTTGAAAAACGTTTTTGTTTATGCAAACTATTTTAAACTGTTATCATTGGGTTTTAAGTCGTCCTGCGTGACGCAACATTTTATGGTTTTTTACGCTTCCGCATTAATTACTCGTACACGTTTTGTGGTTTGAAAACTTTGTTTTATGGTTTGATTATAACTAATGAATCCGATCCTATTAGTTCAGACCCTCTGACGGTAAAACTCCGTTAGTGGATTTCGAGGGTGTGACAGAAAGTACGTATGTAAGTAAGTGTGTAAGAAGATATGAAGGTATGTACCTCTGGGTGCATATGCTAGTATGTGAATGTATTGTATGTCATCTGATTAACTAGAACTCACTCAGCGTAGCTGACTTTTAGTATGCACGCAGGTGAGTAGAATGAGGCAACTTGCTTGAGGGGAAGCACATGGCATGGATTTGAAGACACTGGCTTCTCAATGAAGTGTTATGTTATGATGTTTTAAAAGACAACGTTTTATGTTTAAATAATTTTAATGCCCATTAAGACAAGAAAGGATGGTTATGTAATTTAATGGTTTGAATGTTTCAATATTCTGCGAATGTTTTTATTAACTCTGATATTATGAACTTGCGTTTATGAGTAAATCCAACGTTAAAGTGAGGCACCGGTAACGCCTTTTTAGCTTCTCGTTTCCACGTATCGCCTTTTTTATCTGATTTTCTTTTGCTAATTAATTGTGTGTGAAGTTGATGTTAACTTTTGTTTATCATGGTTTATTTCACGGGGTAAAGTTAAAACACAAAGTCAGACAAATGAGAAGTGTGAGAAGGATCTGTGACTACACAAAAAACTTCTTAAATATAAATTCAAAAAAATAATAAAAAATCATAACTCAAAATATAAATAAAAAATAAACTAAAATGTTTCCGCTATCATTCCCGTTCAATAAAAATAATAGGAAAAAATACAAAAAATTGACGAAAAGACACAATGCCAAGAACAAAGACATAATGACGAAAATGAACAAAAGACACAATTATAACTAAAAAAAGACACAATAGATCGCAAAATATAACACAATGCCGAATATAATATAGCACAATGTTGAATAATATAACACAATATAAAGAAAAAAAAAAACAATGTTAAGCAAAAAAGACAAAATCAACGACGAAAATAAATACAAATTACAATGATAAACAAAAAAACACAACAACTTTTTTCGATTACCATTGTTTTTTTTTTTTTTTTAAGAACGCAAAAGACGGTGGAAACATTTTTATGTTTTTACTTTTTTTGTTTTTTAATTAAATTTTAATTTATGATTATTTTATGGGGCATTTACATATATCCCCACCCTAACTTACCTTATTACATATTTCCCCAATGCTAAGCATTTAATTACATATATCCCCTCCCTAAACCACATATATTACATATCTCCCCATTTCATTAAAATTAACTAACTAAATGACCATTTTGCCCTTAATGAACTAAGACATTTGAAGAGGAAGCAATAGATAAAGCATGCTACTGCAACATACTTATGACACTAGGAGGAATCGGATAACACATCTTACTACCCATTTAATGAGCAAGACATACAAAGTTCCCTTTTATATGGAAAATCAACAAACAGCATCTCCAGTTTCAAAAGATTCTTAGATTATAACATGTAAAAGTTAGGGCTTATAACATACCAGAAAGTGAACTTACTTGAGGTTAGGAGGCCGACGCCGGAATGGAACCAATACACGCAGGGGATCCGACGCTAGAGGTCCGGTGTCGGAGGATGGACGTTGGAGGTCAGATGTCGACGTGAATACTAGCAGAAGTTTGTTCTTTGTTTCTGTAAACTGTGTATGGGACGATTAGAACGGCTTTTGGCTTTTGGTTTTTGGATTTGTAAATTGATAAGGGTAAAAGGGTTATTGTATGTTAAAAGGGGAAATATGTAATTAAGGTTTTAAAATTGGGGAAATATGTAATTAAGAGGCTTAAGGAGGAGATATATGTAAAAATCCCTTATTTTTATTTATTAATTTTCATTTTTTTGTGTAGTAATAAATCCTTCTCATACTTCTCATTTTTGTTCCCCTTTATAGAATAACTTGAGAAGTATGCTTCAAAACACACGTTTTATTCAATGTCGGGTGCTTAAGCCCTTTGACAATGATTACAATACTATCAGCGTCTCTCTCTCTCTCTCTCTCTCTCTCGTCTCACTCACTGTTTCGTCTAACCAACAACCAAACGACCCACATACACCATATATATATATATAGTATAAACTAACCCTAAGCCCAAACATTCACTAAGCCCACCAAAATCCGTGATTTCAGTTTACATTGAATAGCCCAAAACCAAGCCCAGTAACATATGGCGCAAACCATTTAATATAGCCTAACATTCTCCCCTTGGTTTCTTCTTGATTCTTAAACGTTCTCAAGTATGTCAGCATCAGCTTCCTTGTAAGCACCCGCCGATAAACCTATTCGTATGATCGACCCCACCATTCTAGTATACTCCTTAGCAGCTGGCTCATAAATTGGTTCAGCCGTAATCTGGAATCCGCTAAGGGTCTTTATGCCCTTCTCATCAAACTTCGGCAAATCCCTTGGATCAACAATACAATATTGTCCTTTGTGTAGCCTTATAATGACAGTAGTCGTTTCACCATCATATGTCCAAAATTTCATTTCATCAAGAGCACTCTTAGGAAATCTCTTGGTGATAGGAATGGATGTCACTTTATTAGTCGCATGCTACATCACGTTCAACATTGTCTTGTTAGTATGAGGATCACGTACCCCCTTTGCTTTCTTAAGGAAAGACTCAACAGTAGGCATTTTAGGAAATCCTCTCTCAACCTGGTTGTTCAAGTAGTTCTAGAATTTTATGGCCTTCGGATCATTGCTTTGATTGTGGAAAGGTGCGCGTATCATATCACTTAGGTCAACCTTTGTCCATGAACCGAAATCTTTCATCTTCTTATAGTACTCTGTGTTCCCATATCTACGTTTGACCCACCACATCTCTTTATCATTATCATATCCCCAAGAAAGAACTCCAGAACGATCACCACACTTGTTAGAGAAACCCTTTTGAATCTCCATAACAAACGTTTTAGGGTGATCGGAAGACACGGCATTCTGATTAGAGTTCTTTCTTATCGTCATCTTTCTATTTATCCTTTCTATTTGCTCATCTGTCTTTGGTGGAGCGGCCAAGTATTGTTCTAGTGGCACAGAGGTATCAATGTCTGAAGCAGGGCTCATACTAGAACCGCAATCTGTATGAGTATCTTGATTATCACCAGTTGTCTTCTTACCATTGCCATAACCACTTTTAAATTCATCTCCAAACCTTTTAATAAGCTTTTGTTGTAGGTCCAAGTATAATGCAGTAAGGACACCCATGTTTACCTAAAGCTCCTGAATCTTTGAACCTTTGTCAGTATTACTAGCTTCAAGTTCTTGTCAGTGAATCACCACCGAGTCTTGTTTGAGCTCAAAAACTCAGCGTTGTAAGGCTTGTACGTCAACTGGTTCAGCTTCTAGAGAAATCAATTCAAACATAATCAACGATGGATAACCAAACAAATGATCACAAGGATCTCGAAAACACATCGCGAGCTGAATCAGCTTGTCCATTTGTACCAAGACATGATAGATAATAGATAAATTAAGGGTTTTAGTAATAACATAAAACCAATAACACAATCAAACAATTAACCATGCAAATGTTCATTAAATATGACGAAAATCATTACACTGTGATCGCCTTTACCTTATGATTCAGAAACACTGATTATTATTAAGTATAATGGTGATCGGATTTTCAGAGAAAATTATGGCAGAGTAACAGTATGTAGTGAAGAAGAAAAATGAATAGGGGAAACGAATGGGTTCACGAATCCCTATATACTCTGACGTGGCACAGTTATCAATGCAACAAATCATCTTTTCGTTTGAATTTGAAATAACGAATCAGGTGATTCTTTATCATACATGCACACGTGGCATAAAGAATTAAAGTTAATTCGTTAAAATTTAAGACGAATTAATAACGAATTAGCAGTAATTCATGCCTAATTCGGTATGTTATGTTTAACGAATTAGAAGTCTTACAACGCTGAGTTTTTTAGCTCGAACAAGACTCGGTGGTGATTCACTGACAAGAACTTGAAGCTAGTAATACTGACAAAGATTCAAAGATTCGGGATCTTCAGGTAAACATGGGTGTCCTTACTGCATAATACTTGGACCTCCAACAAAAGCTTATTAAAAGGTTTGGAGATGAATTTAAAAGTGGTTATGGCAGTGATAAGAAGACAGCTGGTGATAATCAAGATACTCATACAGATAGCGGTTCCAGTATGAGCCCTGCTTCAGACATTGATACCTCTGTGCCACTAGAACAATACTTGGCCGCTCCACCAAAGATAGATGAGCAAATAGAAAGGATAAATAGAAAGATGTTGATAAGAAAGAACTCTAATTGGAATGTCGTGTCCTTCGATCACCCTGAAACGTTCGTTATGGAGATTCAAAAGGTTTTCTCTAACAAGTATGGTGATCGTTCTGGAGTTCTTTCTTAGGATGTGATAGTGATAAAGAGATGTGGTTGGTCAAACGTAGATCTGGGAACACGGAGTACTATTAGATGATGAAAGATTTCGGTTCGTGGACAAAGGTTGACCTAAGTGATCTGATACACGTACCTTTCCACAATCCAAGCAATGATCCGAAGGCCGTAAAATTATGGAACTACTTGAACAACCGGGTTGAGAGAGGATTCCCTAACATGCCTACAGCTGAGCCTTTCCTCAAGAAAGCAAAGGGGGTACGTGATCCTCGTACTAACAAGACAATGTTGAACGTGATGTGGCATGCGACTAATAAAGTGACATCCATTCCGATCACCAAGAGATTTCCTAAGGGTGCTCTTGATGAAATGAAATTTTGGACATATGATGGTGAAACTACTGTTGTCATTATCAGGCTACACAAAGGACAATATCATATTGTTGATCCAAGGGATTTCCTGAATTTTAGTGAAAAGGGCATAAAGACCCTTAGCGGCTTCCAGATTACGCCTGAACCAATTTATGAGCAAGCTGCTAAGGAGTATACTAGAATGGTGGGGTCGATCATACGAACAGGTTTATCAGCGGGTGCTTACAAGGAAGCTGATGCTGACATACTTGAGAACGATTAAGAATCAAGAAGTAAACCAAGGGGAGAATGTTGGGCTATATTAAATGGTTTGCGCCTTATGTTATTGGGCTTGGTTATGGGCTATTCAATGTAAACTGAAATCACGGATTTCGGTGGGCTTAGTGTACGTTTGGGCTTAGGGCTAGCTTATACTATGTATGTGTATGTGTGTGTGTGTGTATATATAAATATATATATATATATATGTATATATATGGTGTATGTGGGTCGTTTGGTTGTTGGTTAGACGAAACAGTGAGTGAGACGAGAGAGAGAGAGACGGTGATAGTATTATAATCATTGTCAAAGGGCTTAAGCACCCGACATTGAATAGAACGTGTGTTTTGAAGCATTACCGTGTGTTTATTGTGTTTGTTTGTATTACTTTGAATCAATCCATTGTTAGATTTTGCCTAACAAATGATTTACGTGATATCACATTAAAAGATTCTTCACCGGGACTTACACACGAACTTGCAACAGAAAGCCGGAAGAGATTGAGAAAAGCTAACATGAAATAAGGGTCAAGTTATTCTACAAAGGGGAACAAAACTGAGAAGGATGAGAAGGATTTATTGCCACACAAAAAATTGAAAATAAATAAATAAATAAAATAAGGGATTTTCATCATAACTTAAAATTTAATAAAACAACAAAAATAGTAACAACACAAAAATGTTTCCACCGTCTTTTGCTTTCTCAAAAAAAACAATGGTAATCGAAAAAAGTTGTTGTGTCTTTTTATTTATCATTGTATTTTGTATTTATTTTTGTCGTTGATTTTGTCTTTTTTGCTTGACATTGTGTCTATTTTTCTTTATATTGTGTTATATTATTCAACATTGTGTTATATTTTATTCGGCATTGTGTTATATTTTGAGATCTATTGTGTCTTTTTTTAGTTATAATTGTGTCTTTGTTCATTTTCGTCATTGTCTTTGTTCTTGGCATTGTGTCTTTTCGTCAATTTTTTTTGTATTTTTTCTTATTATTTTTTTGAACGGGAATGATGGCGGAAACATTTTACTTTTCTAATTTTTTATGTTTTTTATTTATATTTTGAGTTATGATTTTTTATTATTTTTTTGAATTTGTTTTTAAGAGGTTTTTTGTGTAGTCACAAATCCTTCTCACACTTCTCATTTGTCTGACTTTGTGTTTTAACTTTACCCCATGAAATAAACCATGATAAACAAAATTTAACGTCGACTTCACACACAATTAATTAGCAAAAGAAAATCAGATAAAAAAGGCGATACGTGGAAACGAGAAGCTACATATGTCGGTAAGAAAGAAGTGGAAAAGGCGATGATGAGTGAGATTGCATGCAGAAGAAATTCGGCTACGGCCTACGGGGATATCAAAGAGAGCAAACACGAATCTGAATAAGGCCACCCGTAGTGGGGCGAGAAGGGGCTATAAATTTGATGAACCCCCCCCCCCCCAGGCGATTTGTGGGAGGAGGGGGGCGATGACTATTTATCATCTAGTTTGTGTTTGCGTTTATTATTATCAAATATGTGATATATATATATATATATGGGGGGGCTACAACACTATTACACCCTTAAAACAAAATTTCACCCTTTGCTGATTGGCGTCATATTGTGCAAGTTGCCCCATTTTATAGTCATTCCACTACACATGGCCTAATAGAGTACCCACGTGTAAAGATAACCCTATAGTGTAACATACAAAATATTAAACACAAATTACAACAGTTGGAGCACAAACACTCCCGCTATTGTAGTATATAAATTTATCATATATTTAATTTCTAAATGTTGAAACTATAAAATAGGAATGCTAAAGAAAAGACATATTCAAAAAAACCATAACAAGTATAACTTTTACAACTTAAAGAGTATATTCGCTACACTTATAAATGAATGATGTTTCAAATATCACTCATTACCTGTTGGTTTAGTTGTATGATGTTCTCTTTTATAAATGTAACGTTGTGATTTTAAATCTTTATAAGTGAAAGGTTTGGAAAATTGTATATAGAAAAAAATGTTAAAAAAAAGCCAAAGATGTTTCATGTAACCAGGTTTAAAACACGATTTTATAATCACGTAAACAATACCTATCACATACCTAAGAAAATAAATAGATCCATGTTTATATTTTTGTCTTGAAATGAATGGTTTAATTTATTGTTCAAGATGTTCGTTTGCTGTTGTGTTGGCTTCTAGTGTCTTGCTTGTGTGTCATGTTAAATGAAAGTTGTCGTTAGAAAAATAAAAAAAGAAAAACTAATACCTAATGTGGGTATTCTTTTTATTATTAGATAAAGAAATATTTATTCCCACTTTGATGTGATGGTAAAGTTGTTAGACTATGTATAGTGGTTTTAAGTAATTGTTTAATAAAAATGCCACATAGGCATCATGTAAGCAAAAAAGAATTCAAATGTAGTGGTTTGAACTAATTGTTTTTTTTTTCGAACGGTAACTTTCACAGTTAAGCTAGCACTGCGCAACCAAGTCGCGCCCCACCACCCCACTCAGGCCAGCTATGTTGACATGATCGGGATCCACGCTGGCGTCCAAGTTTGGCTTGGCATTCCCGGTAAAACCCAGTTTGCTCACCCCGCCCGAAGGCACGACAGGTTTTTTAATGCTCTGGAAAAATCCAGTCGGAATCAGGATTCGAACCCGAGACACTCGTGTCATCCATCATGTTCCTGGCCATCGGGGCAAGCCCCACTGATTTTAACTAATTATATTTATTACTCAATTATTTTTTAGTTGCCTAATATTATACTAATTAACATAAATAACAGATTAAATAATGAAACCACACAATAAAATACTATAACATTTTACTAAAATAAAATATTAAAGTACGTAGAAATAATAAAAAGTGATCCTTGATATAACAAAAAAACATAGACTTGCAACAGTTTAGTCCGTTTGGCGTGTGAACATTCACAGTGGATGAACACATTCTTCATCTTTTCAAACCATTACAGCACTTTGGTGACATTTTCCTCACCACAAAAAGAAGTTGTTTGGTACTCAAAAAGTTTCGAAAGTCTAATTGTTCGGAGCAACAAATGTAGCAGAAGCATTTGAGTTGAGGCTTTGGATTTGGGTTATGATGGTGGACATGGCAGCAGCAAAATCTTTGGTGATCTTAGAAGCCAGAAGACGATCGTGAAAACCAGATGAACGTTAATGACGATGGTGGTTTCTTAGTGAAGACATTCTATGAGGAATAAAGGTAAAAGATTGTAAGATAAGGGGTACATTGTGTAAATACTTATGAGATGATGTAGTTAATAAGATTAATGCGTGATAACTAGATGAGGAGATGAGGTCAGTTTAAAAGTTAAAATTTATTTGATTAAGTTAACTTAACAAACAACTAACGAAACAAAGTTTGTGTATTGGCCCCCATGAGCTTTCTATGGTAGTTTGAATGGCCCAACGAACTAACGAATAAAAAAACAATTGAGTTGGACGGCCTATGAGCGTCACATGGAATTTTAATTGAACCAACTAATTAATGAATTATCAATGCAAGAGAGTTGGATGGCCCATGAGCATTACATGACATTTTAACTCCAGCTAAATTACGAACTAACGAGATAAAAATGAGTAGTTGGAGCATCCTGTGAACCACCACGTATGATGAACAACAAAAATAACATTCAAAACAAGTTGAGGAATGGATAGTATGAGTGCCCATGGATACCATGGATTTTTCACCCAACTGTCCATTTAAAATTAATATAACACAATAATCGGAAAATAACGAATTTAGCCACGAACCATCGTGAATTTGGTTTAAAAACAACCTAAGGTGTCAGTCGTATGACAGTTGTGTCCCGCTTTGGCCTATAAGATCGAGTATTATGGTCAGGCTGTTCTCCAGGTAAGGAATAGCACTTTACCTTGGGTTCTCGAAACCGGTTTTCCAAGGCCCGACTCACAGTTCTCTACCCTTTCCAGTTACTACGGGACTTGTCACACAACCTAGCCCTAAGGTGAAGGAGTATAAACAACACTAGGGATTTCTTAAGGAATTTCCCCAAAAATAAAAGGCAATCTACTTGATTAAAATTAATTAAGAAAAATTGATTTTGAGGTTGAGGCATAGCTTCGGAATTGTGTGTGTGTGTGCACGACAATATAATAATAAAAAATAAATAAATAATTATCTAAAAAAGCTGTAAACAAATAATTTGAACATATAAGGCAAGCAGATAAGCACGTATGGAGCTCCTAAGCATGTTACTAAGGCACCACTAACGGCATATCTTAAACCTTCGGCTCTGATACCAATCTGTCACACCCCAACATAAGGCGGAAATGTCTGGGCGTAAACTCGTTGCTCACAGCTCTCAAGGCACTATCATGTAATAATTTAAAGTGGCAATATCTATGAAATTTAATTGAATAATTCAAATAATTCAAGTACAAATCTTGAGATAAATGCAACAATATAAAATACAAATTTAAAATTTAGACAAATCTTGATTAAATGCTTCTAGCATAAATCATCCCTAAGTTCTTCACCAATCTTGCAATCCATTCAATATATACCTGCATATGCTTATAAAATAAAATAGATTTTGTCAACACAAGGTTGAGTGAGTAAAACACCAGTTATGTCAATACAATATAATATGAATAAAAGAGCAAACTGCCCTTAATGCGGTATACAATTAAGCCATAAACAATTCAAACATATAATAAAATATGGGCTAAAATCGTTGCCATGCGAATCGGGCATTGGTTACCATGAGTGAGTTGTCGGGGAAACCATTGTTATGCGATTAGACGTCGGCCACTAAGATAGTCGTATGATCATACTAAAAATATGTTGGACCTCTCCGAATGCGTTCAAATAAGCAAATAAGCATATCACAAGTTAGACATTAAACCGATATACACACACAAGGATTAAACAGTTTCAATTGTGAATACTATATAATATAACCGCATATGTGCCCAAAAAGGATTAAAAATAAGTATAAAAGGGGAATGAAATACTCACATTAACAATAAGCGAGGGAAATAAATGACATAAGGATGGTAGCAAAAAAGTGTCACGCTCGACGAGATGAATCAACGGAAAAACCCTAGGTAATAATTATAATAATAATAATAATAATAATAATAGAAGAAATAACTACGGATTACTGAATTGGTTAAAAGATATTGAGATACGAACAATTATTTGAGAGTTAAAAAATAATTTGTTTAAAGTTTGTTTTATATTAAAATAATATGTAGCAAAATAAATCCTGTTATGTATTATAGTTGTAGTTAATATTTAAATATTTGTTTATAAAAATAACTGACTAATAATTATTTTAACATGTAAAATAACAAACTATAACTTTAATTATGTATTTTAATTCAAAAACCTTATCAAAATCTTTATAATTAAAAACCTTTATAAATTTTAATACTCATTTTATATGCAAATATATATACTAGTTGGAGGCTCGACCGATACGGCAGCAGCATATTACAATGTATTACTTGTTTTTTTGTCAGTCCGTTTTTGTTCGGTTCATTACAATATCGAGATGAGTTCCTTCGTATACGTAGAGTGAAGAAAAAAATTACCATGCGTAGCGACAACTATGCAAAGCTCAGTATTATATTAAAAATTTTGGTTTCCATCTAAAAACTTGTGGAGTTGTTTGTATAATGTAACAATAAGCTATTAAACCTGAACCGAATAAGAGTTGTGTTAGTTGATTTTGGACAAGCTCAATTTTCAGTAAAAACCTACATATTACATTGAACAGTTATTTTGTATCGTGCATGGTGCATCAGTGGAACACAAGAAATAACATTATTTTGTCCTTAAGGATCGACTCTTAGCTAAAATAGCAAGCCTTAATGTGATCAAAGAAATAAATTATTACAAAAACATGAACCTAAGTAACAACTATAAATGTGCAGGAAATAAAAGAATAAGAAGAAAATGAAAATAGTCTCCAGACATTAGCAAATTATAGTCAACAGCACGCTCAACATAAAAGAAAACAAAAGGTTGCACTAAATCAGGTATCGCATATTATTCCCAAATTGAGCTCTTAACACGATTTTGTCTAATAGACTATTTGAAATCACTGTCAAATATCAACAATACACAGAGAGAGCTACAATTAATGAAACTTCCTAATGTGGTGATATTTATAATTCAGGATATCAAGTTGATGCCACGTATTGCTCGTATTAGACATGTTTATAGAAGCCAAAAAATTAACAATACATAAGATAAATAACAACGACAACTTTCTTTTGGAGTGCTTCAAAGAGAGTTTTATTTGGTGATCTTGGTACTGTGAGCATGTATCTGCAACATATTCAAATGTGTCTCCCTAACAAGAATAACGATAACATATAGTTAAATATGTTTTGCTTTAAAAATGCATAATTTTGCGTATTAAAACTGATACGTTTAGGAAAAAAAATTACATGTCTTTATCATGAACAACCAATTTTGCGTACGAAAAATGTCTTAAGTTTCAAAATCCGGTGAAAATCTTATAGTAATCCAGCTCTGTATTCCTAACTGAAGTGTAATATCTGGATTTCTATCTGGAGACCTGTAAATTAGGTGAAGCTGCTAAATGATCAAAGATAATAACCAACTACAAATGAGATGTCTATGTCAGTTAAACCAAAACATGCCATGATTAAATAAACCCTAAATAAATGCCCTTTCAATTGGACAGTAAAAAAACTGTAAAAATTAACATGTTTATAATATTTGCTTGTTTTGATTAAATTTAATTAACTAAACCAAATAATCGAAACCCGAACCCAACTATTGAAAAAAAATTCGATTCATTGTTCTTGGTTTTGTTTTAATTTACTTATAACAAAATAATGAACACTCACAAATCATAAAGCAAATAATCATAAAAAGATTAGTTCAATTGGCAAACCATCTTTATGCATAACCATGTGTAAGACAAAACATTCGTCAATGCATCCTCTAACAAAACATAAATGACAATGCAACGTATCAAACCAAAGAATCCCTATTAAATATTCGTCAACACACGTCCTATACAAAATTAAAATAATAGTTCACCTAAAAAAGACAAAAAACGAACCGAAAATGTTTAATCCGTTTGGAGTCTGAACAGCCTTGTACAAACCAAACTCTAGCTAGTCCTAACTAAGTTAACTAACTTATATAAAAGTAATTCTAAATTGATGCATGAAGATGTTGTAATTGGTTTAAAAAGATTTTACATTAATTAGTTGCCAAACACCTTATGAATTTGTTTTTACTCAAAACTTGTCCGAATAATGTTTGTTTTCATTAGTTAAGCCTATAGTAAAAACTAACAGGTTCAACAGTGTTGGGTCAACCTATTGCGACCGAAACCTAAGTATTCAGTTTTAGTTTGAATTTCAAACCAATACCTTTATAGAAAAACCCGTTTTGACACGAACCAAATCGATAACTTTTTAAAACTGCATGTTTTGACACAAACCAGCAGTTTATTAAATTATTAAGAGTAAAGTGCCATTTTCGTCCCTATGGTTTGACAAATTATGCGAATTTAGTCCAAAAAGTTTATTTTTTGCATATTGACCCTTCACGTTTCCCAGTTCTTGCCAATTACATCCAAATCACTAACCCCGTTAAATTTAATCATTAAGTCAGGAGTAGACATGTCTTTTCACTTTTTCTTTATTATAATACTTAAATACTTATTTTAGTGAACTGTGGCTTTCGTCCATTGGTTTGTCCAAATATGCAGTTTTAGTGCAGTAGTTTCAAATTCGCAATTTTCTTCCCTATGGTTTAATTTCACTTGCAATTAAACCCGAATTCCCTAATTTCATTAAGTCTAGTCGTTAAACTCATCAGTGTGCCTTTCACGTGAAGGACAATTTTGTTTCTTCTTGTTTTTTTCCCTTTTTTCCCCGAATACACCCCAGCCCCTCACGTGAGGGGAGTTGAGAATTAGGACTACGGTTTATCTGCAGAGAAAAATGACAAAACTGATCGTCACATGAGGGGCACACAAATGGGTTAACGACCAGACTTAACAAGGTTAATAAAGTCGGGTTTAATTGCAAGTGAAATGAAACAATATGGACGAAAATTGCAAACTTGAAACTACTGGACTAAAACCGCAGATTTGGACAAAACACAAGGACGAAAATCGCATTTCATTGAAAAAGTATTATAATAAAGAAAGAGTGAAAAGACATGTCTACCCCTGACTTAACGATTAAATTTAACGGAGTTAGTGATTTGGATGTAATTGGCAAGAACTGGGAAACGTGAAGGGTCCATATGCAAAAAATAAACTTTTTGGACTAAATTCGTACTACTTGCCAAACTACAGGGACGAAAATTACGCTTTACTCAATTATTAAATTACCCTTAGGCGTTTCTCCAACTTCAAACACCATGTAAGCTCTTCCACACACTTTTCAAGTTTGTTTTTCACCTCTTTAAGAGCGTTAGTCTCCCTTGCAACCTGGAAATTTATAAACAGTTAGTCACCAACTATAGATATATTCTATTACATAGAAATCGACTTTAAACATCAATGCTTATCTAAAAATAAAATATGCAGATGCAACTGATAAGTTGTCATGACATCAAGAAAACTAAAAGTCTTTCCTTCTTTCAAGTGCAAAAGAATATATAGCAAATTTGTACATTAATTAACATTTTATAATAGATATGTGAAAAGGTTCAGCTGTACAACTTACGGGTTTTTTCAGTCATTTTTCCTTTTAAGCACAAGAAAAGTATATGCAAAAGGCAAAAGAAGAACCATACTTCTGATTCGTCATTTTAATTGGTAGCATAATTTTAACAATAAGCGCCACAAAACCTGATAAGAAAATAATCAAAATGATTAAATAACTATTGAATTGGTAGAAAAATTTAACAATATGAAAGTGATAATTATTAATCAGTTAATTACCCTTCCTTAAACCTTCTTCTCCAACTTTTTCAAACCTTTTGCTTCACAATCCCGAGTTGGCTGCGAGAAAACAAAAAACAAAACAAAATCATGGCACATGTAAGAAATGAAAGTTTCATATCAGCATCTAGCATCAATTGATCATTTGATCAAAATAAACTAACAATATTTTACATTAAACCAGAAACATTTTCATTTAAACATGATAAAGCCATTACTAACAACTTCCATCAAGATTTCTAAGTTTGAATGCCATTTAAATGTGAAGAACATTTCTTTCATGAAAACAAAAATATACAAACATGATGTAATTTTTGCAGATTTATAGACATTAAATCAAAATGAAATAAAAAAACATACCTCGCGGTGCAACAAGAACTTCATCTTTAAGCAACTCAAAATCTCCTTGAAACAAAATGAAATAAATTAAGGTCATGTTATTCAATTAAACAGCAAGAGTAAAACAGTAACCAAAATTTTAATCTAACCTTTGAGATTTGACAACCAGACTTTCAATCCATCAAAAGATTCTAGGGTTTAAGATCCTTGAAACAAATCAACACTAAAAAGCATAAAAATTCGTTCAATTTTTCAAATCTGGATAAATAATAGATAAAGGGAACGAATCAAATTCAAACTCATCCCTAGCCGTCACCACAAGAACCATCAACGTTGACCAAAAAACTTACAGGTCAGAAGATAACGACTTGTAGCCGTCAATTTGTTACCATACACCACCTTCACTTCCTCTGTTGAAAAGATCTAGCGCCTATTAACACCTACAGCCACCAATACAGTTGAATATCACCTGACCCGTCGTTAAGATGCTTCATTGAGTATAGAGAACTTTGAACAGAGTGCTATGGTGGCGGGGTAGTTTGATGTAAGAGAGGATGATTAGGGTTTGAGAAGAAGGTAGATTAGTTATGGACTTTTGACTTTTGAATCTCTCCTAAGTCCCGCTCTTTTGACCAGTGTTTACACCTTGATTGATTGTAACATATGCAGCAAGAGTTGTAAATTTTCAACATCAAACGATTTCTCTCTATTATATATACACACACATACGTATGGTTTTAACAATAATATGAGAGAATCATGTCGGTTATGATAAACATAACTAAATATTATGTTTATTACTTATAATATCTATTAATCATTTAAAACATACACACATAAGAAAAATAAGTTACACAAAATAAAAACGGACTGGGGGAGGCTCAAACCTGCGCCCCCAGCTCGTCCAGTGTCTTAACATGATCCACGCAACCAACTGTTCGACTAAGTCAATTGTTTATATAACGATATGGTGGGTATGTTTAATCGAGTTATTATGATCGGTATAAGGTATATTGTTAAATGAATTATGTTGGTTTGATACTATGATTAGTACGTATCATATTTGATTTCGTTTTCCAAATTACAAGTGTCGGTACAGCCGATTAAGGTAAGAGGAGTAATTCCCCTAGATCAATTCCAAGTTTACAAAGAGTATTAAGCTACAAGAAATCTAAACGGGTCTCGGGTTTGCGGATCTGGGTATAGGATATGGGTAAACGGGTTAAGGGTTGAAATATTATATTTCCAGATTTTGCTAACTAGTCTTTGGACTATGGATATGGGTACAAGATGGGGTTAAAGTTTAGTTTAGGGTTAATACTGTATATGTTTCAAAGTTAATTTATATATGTTATATAAATATAATAACAAATAAAAATAAAATAATAATAATTAGAATAACGCGATATTTTATTGATAAAAATTTCCAAACATAGAAACGGGTTGGGTATCGGTTAATAAAATAATAAATTAAAACCCGAGTTGTTACATTCTCGACTAAAAGTTTTACCACCACTTGAACAACTTCGATTATTAACGCCTCATTCATCTTTCCAAGAAGATAAATTGTTGCGTAGTTGATCGTTTTTATATAAAATACGAGAGAATTAGAGAATGAGTTATGAGAGAGTATGATTAAAAATATACCTAGGTTTATGTATATATATATATATTACATTATAATACATACAGGCAACCTTTCATCACCCAACACACTCTCTCTCTCTAAGACGCCGTAACATTTAACGTGCATTACTTCTCCGACGCTTCTACGGTAAGTCTCTGATATCCAGCGAATTAAAATTGTCGTACATTACGAGCGTTAAAACCATCATACGTTATTAAACTTATTGTATCTTCTGGCGAATTAACTTATTGTCGCATCCTTTAAATGTACCCTCATCATCAGTTTCTTCAAAACCACCATAAATCCCCCAAATCGTTAGGTTTTCGATTCCAAGCATAATCTAGGGTTCATCGTTAGCAGATTCAAGTATTCAATTCTCATATTCAATTTTGTTTGATTATAGTTATAAATTAGGTTAATGGAAAATTTGTTTCAAGTAACAGTAATCTGGCTTTGGTTGATATTTAATTGAATTTGCCTTGTTACCTGTTAGTGTTGCTATTGTTGAAATTGTTATAGGTTCATAAAAAATTTCTTCCCAATTTCTTAATTTATAATCTGTCTATCCCACAATACATGTTATGATGCTTCTTTTTCTTCCTTTATGTACATTAAACTTGTATTTATTCAATTATTGATTAGGTTAATTGAATAACCTTATCACTCACCTTCAGAGGATTTGAACGGATTCAAGGCGATAACTTTTGTAATGTACATGAAATACCAGTTGTAGTTTTACAGCATTTTTATGAAGCTCCGGTTGTAAGTGTCCTCAACTATTACTAATTGTTTTTGCATTTGATGTTTTAATCATGTATAAGTCTAATTGCTTGTGATTCCTTCGAACGATACATGGAATACTTGTATATTAATCCAACTTCTGAAGAAACATAACTACCCGTGTTTAAATCTAACGGTAAATTAAAAAGAACATTTTTCTATTTATTTTACGCTTTTGCTTAAACGACCACATCGTTTGTAATTTGACCTTGAGCATACCCACTAAAACTTAATTTGACCCGTTTCACTTTAAGCAATTCACTTACTTTTTTTATGGTTTCAAACTGTCATTGTTGTTAAAGTGTAACTGTCAATTTGTTAATTTAGCTAAAGTCAGCCTGTCACTTTCGTAATTTGGTAAAAACCAAACTATTAATTTTCTTAATCTCAAACTGCCAGTTTGATAATTCGGTTAGAGACAAAAATGGTATCATGTACAGACATTAAGGTGATTCTTATGTAAACGACCACGTGCCTGTAATTTGTAATGTATGGAGTTTGCAATATGTATGTACATTACGACATATAAATGGATATTCATGTCACAAATGTTCTCACAGAGGGCAGATATTCTTGTTGATGATAAGGGACAGATCAAACTAGCAGATTTTGGGGCCTCTAAGAAACTTGTTGAGCTAGTATGCATGCTATTTGATTTAACATTATATATATATATATATATATATATTCCTGCTTGAAGGATACTCTTTGTAACCGAGTACTACCATTAAAAGACACCCTTTGATAGAGGTGGGCTAACTAACCGGTTAACCGAACCGACCCGTAAATTAAACCGAAACCAAACCGGTTTCAAGCCAGTTATGTAGAAACCGGTTTGGAACAAATTGAAACGGCAGGTTCGGAACCGGTTTGTAATTTTCTCCACCAAAACCGGTTTCAAACCGGTTAACCGAACCGAAACCGGCCATAATCGGTCAACACCCGAACCGAAACCGATCGTAACATGGTAACAAACCGGTTTCAACAGGAACCGAAACCGATCATAAACCGGTTTTGACTTTTGTTGACCAAACCGAACCGGTTTTAACCCAAGCCGGTTTTGAGTTTTAAGCCGGTTTGTGCACTTCTACCCACCCTTTGATCCAGTACCAGCTTGGTTGACCCATTTGGCCCGTTACCATCTCAGCTAATTCTTTTTCTTTTGCTTTCCCCATTTTACAGTATTTTTTTCTCATAGGAATGCCTACCAATTATCTAAATAATTAGCTCTAAATGATGATTTACAACGAGTACTAGCCAAACACAAATAACTTCTTACGTAAACTTGTGTCGTTCCATGTAATATGCATGCTAATATGAAGAATTGTTTTTCCCTTTTTAAGTGGTCCGTTGTGACTCGAACGAAGTTGTTTTTTATATTAAATTTTGACCCATTTTACATTAACTCGATTTCACTCGAACCCATTGTGACCGCACCCATTGGAACACTTTTTCCCCTATGTGAAAGTCGCGGTGTAAATTAGGAAGTTTAACTTGCATGTAACTTTTTTTTTCTTATTTGGAGGTCAAGGGGCGTTTGGTCATATGTTTTTATATGGGAAACTTGCCTTTCTTTATTCAACTGATCCAAGTTCTCTTTTTATTTGGAGTTTCACGGGTAATAGATGATGTTTTAAATGGGTCATTTTGACTTTTCAAAGTCAACTGATCCAAGTGGATTGTCACCGTAACTTATCATATATTTATATTTATGTAATTCATGTTTGGTTAATGACACAGAAACGTAATGAGTTTTACCTTCATAGCGAAAAACGTAACACTTTTAAAATTATCTTTTAGTTTACAAACTTGCTATATGTTATATTTATTTCTTTTACAACACATGTATATTTGTTATCTTTCGGTGGACTCCCCATGCTTGTGTATCAATATGGTAAGCCATAAATTTTCTTTCATATATAATTGTTATCGTTATAATATTGATAAACTTTTATAAATTGTATCTTTTGTTATTTTTAGTTATTTATAAATCATAATCTTATTCTTTTAGGGGCAAAATACTTGCAATTAGCAGGTTTTTAGGGAATTTGGCATGGATTTACTTGCAATAACACTATTATAAAGTAGGTGAGAATTCAAGAGGCGGTTTACGATACTATATAAAAAAAATTTATTTCTTGAAATATTTTTGTTAATGTCAAATTTGAATCTTACTGATGCAGAAAGTAACTTCTTTGCATTTTGAAAAGCCTACTGCAGAAGTTATGATGGAGTAGTAGGGAAAGTGTAATGAAATGACAATTATACCCTTGGGTGAAGAAACAAGAAAAGTTAGGCGGATAAGGTCAGAAGATGAACATGATTTCAGGGGAAAACCTATTTTTATGTGTCAACCCAAACTTGACACATTTTTAAACGGTCTGTGTTAATTGACATAAAGCATGCTTTTTATAAGGTCAGTTCGGGCCGTGCCAACAATTGCTACCCTACTTGGAACTACTAACCGTTGTTATGGTGATGAAATGATGATTGCAATATAATGAATGGAAAAATTGGATCTTTGA
Organism: Bidens hawaiensis; assembly: GCF_021521415.1. Lineage (NCBI taxonomy): Eukaryota > Viridiplantae > Streptophyta > Magnoliopsida > Asterales > Asteraceae > Bidens > Bidens hawaiensis. The sequence goes on from NW_027494738.1 coordinate 22,880, forward strand.
ATTGGGAATGTGAGCCACGTAACAAATGCTGAAGTGGTATTCGAATTTTGACAGAAGTCAAAATGCTAGATAAAATGTTTTAAACACTTTGTTTGCTTTGCCGGTATAGGTTGTATGTGGTTTAGGTGTTAGAAAGCCTGGCATTGACTTTTGAGGAGAGCCAAAATGGTAGTATAGATCTTTGACGCTGAATATTTTTGCTAGATGTTTTGTTGTGTTTTTGTGTTGTTAAATAACACTTTTGGGTTTTTCCATAGAGCAGATTTCATTGTATGTACAAATTAGCAAAAAAGGTACTCGTGCGTACAAGTAATCAAAGACGAAAAGTAGAACTATAAGATTATGACATTCGTTCATATGTAAATGTCTACAATGGGAGATGTGTAGCTTACTTTCAAATAGAAGGCAAGATAAGAAACATTATACACATTCTTTGCACATGATATAAATATAGAGGCGTGCAAACTTATGTAACATTAGTTTTAAGTTTGAATTTGTTATATGTTTAATTATAGTTTTAAGTTTGAATTTGTTATATGTTTAATTAGAGTAAATATGTATTACAAGTTTATTGAAAAGTTTTTTTCTAGATCCATAAGTTTATCTAACCCCATAATTTCTTATATCATTTTACTCATATCCAAATATTTTGAAATCAAATATTTTAAAAAGCTGCATACCACAATGCTGGCTCTTTTATGAACCAAAATGCTATCAACTAAATTCCCTTATTAAACTTAGGTATAAAATACTCATCAAAATGGCTTGATATGACAAAACACATTTTTTATTGTACAACACACTGACCCGAACGTAACCGATTAGCCAACCGACCCGTCCTTATTCTGTTCCCGCTGTAACGTGCGGGCTCACCTACTAGTATATATATATATATATATATATATATATATATATATAAAAGAAAAAAAAAATAAAAAATATATTGCATTGGCTTTGGAAAATTCCCACTCAACGGTCCATTAATTAATTGCGTGTTGGAATAGATCCCATTAAGGGCATAACAGAGAAAACTTATGATACGATCCTATTATTATATTATATTAATAAGTTTATATTATTATTATTATTAGTTTGAGGCCCGTGTATTACACGGGTAATTAATGAAAAATTTAAACTTAAGTGAAATACATTCAACAAATTGATCATATATTGTTAACACAATTACAATTAACATTGAAATTACATAAATTAAATAACTAAGATTACACAAATATGTTACAAATAAGTAAAAACTTCATTTTACACTACATTTGTGATTGTGTTAATATGCATACATTGTTTATCAAAAATCAAAATATTTAGTCCATGTCTGTTTGTAACTCTTAATAAGGTGACATATAGGTATGTTTATAACTCTTGATATAGCCACATATAGTTGTCCGTGTGACAAAAAAGGTTCCCCAAATACATACCAACTCTAGATAAATGATAATATATCTATGAAATTATTAAAAAAATATTCATACATATAAAATATCATAGTTTTAATCAATTAATATGATATCATTTAAGAACATCTGCTCATGTTTTTTTTTTAAAAAAAAACACGATTATCCCAAAAATCATATTACCTACACTTTGTTGTTATAATCATCCTTAGAATCTTTAGAATTTGAAATTGATTGATCATGATAAATTTGTTGTCATTAATATTATGTGTATGACAAAATTTTAATTAATTTTATATTTTACAATTAAAAATTGTATAATCAAGCAACATAAAAACCGAAAATTAAACTATAACAAAATGATTTGTTTCATTCATATTAATGTAATTGCCAGAAAAATGACAAATACATACTAACCTTATAACCATGTTTAAATAATAGTGATTATTCTTTGTTAGAAGAATTTTTGAAGATTTAAAGTTGCATAAAGTGAAGGTAGTGATTCTTATATATAATAGTTGGAAGTAGAACTATCACTTTTACCCGTAACCTGAAACCCAACCCAAGAAAACTGGTACCCGAACCCAAACTAACCCGACCCGAGAAACTTGAACCCAAGAAAATACTAACCCGAACTTGAACCGAAGTAATTCGTGTTGGTTCTTGGGTCAGAGTTCTAGGTTTCGAGTCAACAAAAATAAACTCTTAGTTTTTAAATCATATATATTTTTAGGTATTAAAGGCTAAGCCTTAGTCGCTGGCGTTATCAGGATTTAATCCAAGTCGATTGTTCTTATTCCACATATAATGAATCGATTGTTTATTATTATTTTTTTTATTATTTTGAATATAAACCATAATAAACACTATAATTATGTATTAACCAACATGTAACACTAACATAATCTCAATTCGTTGTATTTGTATAAAAATAAAATTAATAAGGTAATATAATATAGGAATTATGTAAATAACTGATGAAAACAATATTCTAGGTTTCAAAATCCTAAATGATTTTTGGAAAACGAAAATAATGGAATGGGACTGAACCAAATTTTTTGGTTTAAAATATCAAATGCTTTTAATTAAGTAATTTATCTTATAAGATAAATTAAATGTATTAAAATGTATAAAAAATATAAATCAAATCATAAAACATATGTTTCTAATGTATTTTACTCTGAGTTATGGAATAAAATTTTGAAAACTAAATATTGATCTTCTTATTGCTAAAACCCTTTATACTACACAAAAAGTTATATAAATAGATGACAGATAGTTCATGGAGTAAATCGTTATACATATAGATTATAACTATACTATTCAACTTCAATAATTTAATGTTAAACACCAAGATATATGTATAATAGGTATTCTCCATGTTTGTAATATTTATACAAAATATTTGTAGAAAATTAAGAATATACATGTTTCATGAGTTTATATGCATATGAGAAAATTTTAAATCCAAATTTGAAACTAATCTTATATAAAAAATTATGCACTGCTGTTTGAATCTCTGCTTAAAAACAATTTATAGTTTACCATAAAATCTAAATTATTCGACAATAATGCACCTTTATTTTTTTTTAACTTGCAATTACTTGTGACTTTCAAATTTTATTCTAACAGATCTACAACTTCAATTTTGATATTTCCTTATTTCACCATTAATGTTAATGAATGAATTAGTTAGTATTTACATTTAATAAACATAAACTTAGATTGATATATTGAAATGACTTAAAAATAAGGACCATATATGGAAATTTGTTGAAAAATAGTGAGGAGGGCTATGAGCTTGACAAGTGGCAAAAGTTGTAGTCTTTTATTAGAATAGATAGATTATTATTATTGTTATTATTATTATTATTATTATTATTATTATTATTTAAGTTTATCTTTTATTTAGTTTCCTTATTGTATTATAATTAGGTTTTCTTATTGTTTATCTTTTCCAATTATTATGTCTTTGTTTTCATATATATTGTAATCTTGTTTAAGAAAAAAAGAGGAAGAAAGAATTATTATTTTGGGTTTATTTTCTCTTCTTCTCTTGTGTTCTTGTGAGATTGACGGTTGTCTCGAATAAATCGTAACAATTATTGTTACGGATTCAAACCATTGTAAGGTATGAGACTTGTCCCACATCGGTTGTATGGGCAACTGATGTGGGGTTTTTAAGCCAAATGGGTTCCCTCACCTATCAGACTAGTCTTTTGGGTTGAGTTCTTCTGTTTGGCTTGTAACATTGATATGATCCTATTATTATATTATATTAATAAGTTTATATTATTATTATTATTATTATTATTATTATTATTATTATTATTATTATTATTTAAGTTTATCTTTTATTTAGTTTCCTGATTGTATTATAATTAATTTTTCTTATTGTTTATCTTTTCCAATTATTATGTATTTGTTTTCATATATATTGTAATCTTGTTTAAGAAAAAAGAGGAAGAAAGAATTATTATTTTGGGTTTATTTTCTCTTCTTCTCTTGTGTTCTTGGGAGATTGACAGTTGTCTCGAATAAACCGTAACAATTGGTGCTTTCATTGAGAGCCTAAGCCTAGATAGTTTTGGAAGAACTCTTGTGGGAGCATCCACAATTACCTCGTTTCACTGGATCTAATACTGTTATATGGATCTCTCAAGCTGAACGATATTTTCTCTTTTACGCGATCTATGGCGACGAGCGGTTTCCCTATGTCATTGAATCCTTCGACGATGAACTATTTTGGTGGTTCAATGGTTGGCTTCGGAGTTCAGACTTCCTCACCTGGGATGATTTCACTATAGCAATGCTTACTCAATTCCACGTTAGTTCCATCAATGTAAGGGCCAAGTCTGATAATGAAACCATTGTTAATGAGGAAGTTACTCAAGGATTGGGGGATGTGATCTTAGGTGGGCATGCGACTGGTAAATATAGGCAACAAAGTGGTAATTTGATGGTTAATAAAGATCCCATTATTTACAACATTACAATTAGCTTGTTGGCGCTGACACCGTTAAAAGGTGCAACAAGGCAATCTGTATTGCACCCCTTGAGGTGGTCCGTTGACATTGATCCGAATAACACCGAAAGACTCGAATGGTGTCCATCGTGGTGCATCGTTGATTACGCCCCGTATGCATGTGTACAACTTGAGTGGCGACCGCCATGGCAACGACATTCCGTCCTTGAGGACAAGGACGTTTTCAAAGGGTCGGGAATTGATACGATCCTATTATTATATTATATTATATTAATAAGTTTGTATTATTATTATTATTTAAGTTTATATTTTATTTAGTTTCCTTATTGTATTATAATTAGGTTTTCTTATTGTTTATCTTTTCCAATTATTATGTCTTTGTTTTCATATATATTGTAATCTTGTTTAAGAAAAAAAGAGGAAGAAAGAATTATTATTTTGGGTTTATTTTCTCTTCTTCTCTTGTGTTCTTGGGAGATTGACGGTTGTCTCGAATAAACCGTTACAACTTAGAAATACTAATCGAGTCAGGCTATACGTACCTTCCCTGTTGCTTGTCATACCCCCCTCCCCCCCCCCCCCCTCTTGGAAAAACTAACTTTCATACTATCCCTTGAAATCATATAATTACCAAATTAGCACAAAATTAAGTATTTCATATATTTTTTTACAAGTTGTGTTTTTTTTATTTCGGGTTTAGGGTTCGGGTTTCGGGTTTAGCGTTTAGGGTTTCTGGTTTAGGGGTTCAGGTTTAGCGTTTAGGGTTTAGGCTTCGGGTTTATGGTTTAGGGTTTAGGTTTTCGGGTTTAGGGTTTCGGGCTTATTTTGTAAAAGATAAAGATGTAAAATAAGGATATTATAAATATATATACTATTAAAATTTAAAAAAAGATATTATAAATATTTACAATATTAATACTAAAAAATAAATTAATAGTAATACTTGATAATTTTTTTTGTTATATGTAGTGGAGATTATTAAGTTAAAAAAATGTTGTAGAGACTCATATATGTATATAAATAATGTTAGAGGCAATAGTATTTGATCTAATAAGTTAGGGGGTGCATATTTAGTAAAAATGGTGTAAGGAGATACGTTTAACAGACTAATTTCATAACTAGCGTAGTGGTTTTAACAAGAATTTGCTTTCCATGTTATTGATTTAGCACCACTAAAAGGAGCCATTACGTCTAGTCAGCATTCTCACCCCTTCAATATCTCTAAATCTAAAATTACACTAAATTTTTGTTTCATTTTTAATTAAATAGTATTTTTATACTTTTATCATTATCACCTCTTTCTTTTTCACCCACAATTTAAAAAATTATAAAGGGTGAACAATAACTTTTCAAATATACAGTAAAATCACTGCAGTTTCTCTTATCTACCTACAACACCCTAAACTACTCCTTAACTATAAAAACCCACCAAATAACTACTCCAACACATTTCTCTAATCCCAATGGGTTCTCCATACCTATATCCATTTCTAAAATTTTAAAAAATCATCTAAATAACTATTCCAACACATTTTCTATCTTCAAACTTCATTTCTAAATTTTAATAAAATGATATAGAAAACATCTAAATTTAGAGCATTGCTACAATACTTCATTTTCAATTACTCTTCTATAAATATATATTAGAAGTCAATTTATATTGAAAATGATAATAAGACAAAATATTTAGTGGTAAAAATTATAAATGAAAGAAAGAGAAAAAATAATAAAAAAAGAATATATAAATGGGAACGAAGAATGAGTAGAAGTGATTTTTAGAAAATGATATATAAACTAAAGAAGTTGTGTTTTTTTATTTAAAATTTAAAGATGAAAATGAAGAATTGATTAGAATTCTGAGTGGCAAATAGGAGAGCTCAAAAATGTAAAAAAATTAGCCATTCAAAAAAAATAAATGAAAAATATAAATAAAGAAAGAGACATATATGTGTGGAATTGTAACAACATATTCTCTCTCACATCCCAACTGCCAAAATTTGACCAAATGAGTCAAGAGTCAAATCTATTCACTTGTCCACTCAAATAAATACTCCATTTTTAAATTCAATCTTTGCAACGAATTAGCTCAGATTCCATTGACAGATTGTGTTCATAAAGGGAACTCATCGAATACAAGAAACACCAACCCCAACACAACCACAAACGTACGCTTTCGTTTATTCTTTTCCTCTTCATTCAATCGTTAGTTTACATGCTCTTTTTTTGTTTTTTGTTGTTGTCTACTTCATGTTTTTATTCATATTGATTAATAATTAGGTATTTGGAAATGCTGTCTGTAGATTTCTAAGTCTTGATGATATCATATGATTACTGTTTTATTTGGTTTAATATGTTTTTAAATGAAATAATGGAAATAATATTGGTATATGCAGAGGTAGATTATTAATGGGAGACAAAAGATTGAACTTCAATAGGCCACTTCTTTCTGTGAGGCGATTCTCGCCCGCGGTTGGAAATGCACAAAAGGGCTCGAAAAGAAATAATAATAATAGTGGAAGTGTCACCCCGGGTTTGCTTCCAAGCCCGTCTTACCGATCCGATATGCATTCGGGCCCGTTAAGAAACCCGGGGACCGTTCCTTTTGTGTGGGAAAAAACTCCAGGAAAACCGAAAGATGATACAAAAACACACAAACCTTTGATAAACCCTCCTCCGGGTCGGGTTTTGGAACCTAAAGAACAAGGTTTGCATAATGAAAAGGGGCCCACGAAAGATGGGCTTGGAAGATCAGAAGATTGTAAGAATGAGAGGCCACAAATTACTTATGTTCCAAATTTTTTAGAGTTGAATGATAATGATGATGAAGAAGAAGAAGATGGTGAGTTTGAATATGATGGTAATGGAAATATGTCATTGAAGTTTTGTGGATTGCTTCCGCAGTTTTGCTTAAAGGGTTCGATTGGTATGTTGAATCAGACACCCGGGTTAAGTGTGAGGACCCGGTTGCCTGTATCTTCTGCTGACAGAACTCATGTTGGCGCTTCATCTGCTGGATCTCAGGTAAATATCTTTTTTTTTTATAAAAGTTTCGTTTTTGGTTAATAATGACGCGCTGTCTAGAACTGGAGGTATGGGTCAAAGTTAATTTAAACTGAAATGGCCCGTTTTTGGTATTTTGTATTGACGCGCGGGCACTTTTTTCCCCATAATAAGAAACATGATTATTCTATTGCAGTATAAACTATTGCTATCAAAGCAGGGGCAACAATTATTGACATGACCTGAAACATGACATGAAAAAATCTGGATTTGGGTCGACTAACACGACCAATTTAAAAACTAGATTCTATTTGGTTTGATCGATTAAAAACAGCGCTAAGTATTTTTGTAAATAACAACTTTTATAATCTATTTTTGTAATTCCATTATTCATGTTTCTGAAGATACATTTGCATTTTCCAATCCATTTTTAATATTTTAAAAAAAATTATAATGTTAGTTTTGTCACACCGTATTATCTACTTGTTGCATGCATACGTACCCATTAAACAAGTTACCAACAACCTGCTAACAACTCGTCAACATGTTTGACTCGTTTAAAAAAATGGATTAAGTGGGCCGTGATCTGGTTGACCCGAATTATGTGTCAGGGCTGCACATTTCAACCCGCCAACCCGACATGATTAACACCTCTAATTCAAAGTAAGCTTTTAGCAACTTTCAACCTTTTAGCTAAGTTTTATGATTAGACCCGTTTTAGATAGAGACAACACAAACTGACCTAAAAAAAACCAACCAAATTAGAAGACAGCGCAATTTAGCCCGTCTTAGATAAAAGACAAACCAAATTGACTCAAAATTCCAACCTTTATTTATAACTTCAAAACCTTACATTTTCCCATTTTTTTCCTCTGAATTTCATTTAGGATGCTGAAGTGGCTGCATATCTACCCAAACCATCAGTCAAGAATCCAAAAGACCCAACCGTCTCAAATCACGAACAAGGTCACAGTATTTCAGCTAATCGTAACAATCTGTCTCCTCCACCTTTTATTTCTGCGGACGTAGAAATAAATACACAAAAGAAAGGTCTAGTCAGCTTTCAGGAACTACTAGCTTATGAGATTCAAAAAGAAAAAAACTTTCAAAATCACACAATTGAGAAGACTCTTTATATTGACACAATTCATAAAGTGGAATCTTTAAAGCCCGAATTCAAAGAAACCGATGTTGATATCTTTGGAATTTCACATATTCCCACCGAGCAGTTCAGGTTTGATTCGGTTGCTGATAATTCAAACCATGATAAAGAAATGATCACGCAAACAGGTGTCTGCAATCGTTCTAAGGTTGATCAAAAAGTCAAAATTTGTCAAACCGTGTCGTATTTGCCTGCTCCTCCACCACTACCAAAATCTCCTTCGGATTCTTGGCTTTGGCGTACATTGCCTTCTGTGAACTCGAATACCGCATCTTTACGGTCAAAAGACTCAAAACACAAACTTTCTTCCAAAACAGCAATGAAAGAGGGTAAAAATGTCCAATCGCAATATCCCGAGGAAAGTTGGTTGACTTGTTTTGATTCATTTGATTACAAGATGGGTGCGTTGGGTAACAGGTCTAGGACAGCCGAAATAGTTATATTTTTAAGAAATTTTTGTATAACGTTTTATGTGTTAAATGGTTAAACCTATGTTTTGACTATTCTAGCTTTTTTGTACAAAATTTTTTAAATGTTGCTGCACCAGTGTTTTGGTTTAATTGTCGTTCTAGATTCCATTGATGGGTTAAAAATAAAACAAAAATTAGAAACGATAATCGACTCGATTATAATCTAGCTTTGATCAGTGAACTTCATTGAACTTATATTACTTTTTATTAAATGATTTTCAGGGACCATTGCTTCCTATATCAGAAATTTAGGCTTTGTGTACTTGTTTGCTAGTTGAAGAAATCATGTGGGTTGGAAGTTTAAAGGTTCTATGATTGTTGGGTGCTTATAATTTGCTTTTAGTGTCCATACAAGGTGGTTTTTTTTCTTTGTTTTTTTTTTCTGATTAAATTTGAAGAATAAAGGAAAAGTTGAATGTATATGATATGAGAATAAGAAAGAAGAAATAAAATGGTCTGAGTGGTCCATGTTTAATAATGAGTTTTCAACTTTAGCATTAATCTTATATTTAATAATAGAGTTTGACTTTATATCTATTGGGCTTTCCATAAGTCATTGGAATGAACGATTTACAATGCCAATGCACCAAAGTTTGAGTAATTTGTCTTCAAAATTCAAATGTGTACAAATATTTTAATAGCTTTTAAGTAAATAAATTTTCATGTTACTGGAATGGTGCATGCAATATGACGGGGAAACATACATCAGTGATTAGTAATCACGTTACATGTTTTATAAAATAAAACTTTAGAGATTGTAATTGATCGGGTCTGGGTCGGGTATTAGCATTCTTAGCACCATACTCAGATGTAAAATTGTGTCTCGTACCCAATACATGTTGGTATTTGTCGGGTGATTACCCAATAGTTTGTTAGATACATGTTGAGATTTCTTGGTACATTATTTTTCTTTACCAATTATTAGACGTGCACAAAAAAACCGGTTCCGGAACCTAACTGGTGGAACCGAACCGGAACCGGTTCCAGTTCTAACCCGGTTGGTACAATACCCGGTTTGGGTATTTTTGTACCCGAAAATCGTACCCGGTTCTCATATTTGTATGTTAGTATCAGTTCCAACCCGGTTCCTACCCGGTTCTTAATTGTAACCGGTTCGGTTCGTACCCGGAAAAACCGGTTCCGGCGGGTTTTTTTGAAGAGTCAAACAAAAGTCAAACTAACCGTTGGAACCGGTTCCAACGGTAATATAGCCGTTGGAACCGGTTTTTTAGACACCAATTAGCCGTTGGAACCGGTTTTTGAGAGACAATAGATCCGTTGGAACCGGTTCCAAAGGTAATATAGCCGTTAGAACCGGTTTTTGATGCCCAAACCTATATATAACTTGTTTTCCACCACTAATTTCACCACCAAACTCAAAAACAAACTAAAATACTACTCCTTTAGCAAACCCGTTCCGTTACCCGACCATCCAACTAAATATTATTATGGCACCCATCAAAAAAACTAACAAGAAGGCTAAGAAGAGTGTTTTTGTTGCCGCCGTTCCTGTTACGGAGGACCCAAGGGTTGTTACGATAGTCAACCATAACCGCAACCAAGACATATGGAAGAATTGGGATTTGATTGTGGATGACGAAGGTTATCAAAAGGCTCGTTGCAAACTATGTGGTTCAATATTAAAGCACGATTCCAACTCTACTTTGAGAAAGCTGTAACGATTCCGGCAGAATCAGGTATACCCTAACCGGTATATACTATTTATGTGTTATTTAATAATGAATATATGAATTATACTGCGTTTATACGAGTATGTATGATTCACAGTACGGATTATACTCGATTATACAGTTAATCGTATTGGAAATACGATTAACCGATTAACGGTTATTGAAGCCCGAACGAATCGAGGATTACATTATAGACGAGATATATAATATTTAGTGATGTTTACGAAGTGTTATAGCTTCGGGATAAGTGAATTAAAGCACAGAAAAAGAATTTCGATTTAATGGTACATCGGTACGTTAAACGAAACCTTTAATACCAAACCAAGCAAAAGACGATCGATCAAGCCGAAAAAGATGCGCAATTATTAATAATATGATGTTTTAAGATAATAAATGTCATGGTTTAAGTTTTTAAAGTTTTTAAATCGGTTTTAAATAAATTTCTTTTTTTAAGCCGAAAACGACCATTTTAGCCTCGTTTTAAGTTAGATTAAACATTTAACCGAAAAACAAACTGAACCAGATTATCCAAAACATTATCCAGATTTCAGAAATCCAAATGAGTGGCTAAGAATGGAGAGGTGGGTCCCACCCCACCTCCCCTTGAGTTCCGATCGGATAAGGGGGGTGTACCCTTATGCTTTGTTATTTTTTTTACACAAACACATTCAACAATCTTCATCTCCTCTCCAAAGTATGAACTAAAACCCGAGATTTTAGCAAGAAAACCGAGGTAAAGATCGAGTTATTTACGTGTTCATCTTCGTTTCTTGAGTTTATTTGCAAGAAAATGAGGTTTCAAAGATGAAAACCGATTCTTGCATGATCAAGTGATGTATACGGGTTATACAAGGGATCTTGGTCCAAGAAAGGAGTTAAACGAACCAAAAATGAATTTTTACGGTTCAAATCCTTGTTTTTAAATCATAACCGAAACCATGAAAGAAATGGCTTGATTGTGGGTGTAACTTGCTTGGTGTGGTGTTATTGTGCTTGTAGGTGTTGTATCTAGTTGTTAACCAAGGCTAGAAAGCAAGATCCTTGCGATTTGAAGCTAAAAACACAAGGTAGTTCGGTTTATGTTCGGTTATGAGTGTTTTGAACAGATTGTGGTACGTTTAGAGTTAGGCTACGAAATTTCACAGAGATGATCTACACATGAAAATATGAGATCTGTGAAATTTTGGTAATTTTTTGACAAATGATGAATATTTGGTGAATTTAATGCTCGGTTTTGGCTAAAAATGGTGAAAAATAGTTAAATATCATGAAAAATTCTGGAAAATTTCAGATAAGCTTTTTATAACATGTAAAAGTCACACACAAAATTTTAGGTCCGTTGGAGAAGTCTAAGTAGGCTTTTCGGTTAAACGAGTTCTAGGGTTTTCTAGCTCGGTTTTAGTGAAAATGGCATGTAAAAAGAGATTTTGGTTCTGGAAAAATTACAGGGGACTATGTGGATGGCAGGGGTCATCCAGGAAAAATTTGGGATTTTTCTAAGGTCGTTTAGCATTTACGACATATTTAGTGTTTAAATGGTGTTTAAAAATAGATAAATAAATTTTAAATATAAAAATTAATTCTGGAAATATTTTTATAAAATTTCCCACTGTCAAAAAGTGATTTGTGCAAAATTTCAAGATCCGAGTCTAAATGGATAATTATTTGTGCTAAAAAGAAAATAAAAACAAACTTTTAAAGCTTAAAACGCGTAAACCGGTAAAGTTCGCCTAAACGAACTGACTGGTGTATAAAAACCCTAAAAATGAACTATTTTCATATAATTGAGTTAAACAAGTAAAAATAAATCATCCGAAAATAATTCGGATGATTTGGGTAATTTTATCTGATTTAACAATTTCTGGTACACTAAAGACGGAAACGGGTCCCGCGGTCAATCGGGGCGTCTAAACCGAGCTCTAATTTCACAACTTTAATTAAATTATCAGTCAACAACTATTTTCGGGTCGTGGGTGACCAAACTCATTTTTTGAAGCGTAAAAACGGATAACCGTGCTAGGCACGCAAAACGGGGAAAACAAACTAATAGTTGTAACGATTCCGACGAAACCCGGTATACCCTAACCGGTAGACGATAGTTACGTCATATTTAATGTCGGGTACATGAGTTACCATGGTAAATATACGAGAATACATGGTTCACTGTATTGATTGTACGTGAATATATAATTCATCGTATTGAATATGCGATTATTCGATCGATAGTTATTGAAACCCGAACGAATCGAGGGTTCAATTATAGACGATATCTATAATATTTAGTGATTATACGAAGCATTAATGCTTCGGGATAAGTAAAGTTCGGCACAGAAAAAGAATTTCGATTTAATGGTACGTCTGTACGTTAAACGAAACCTTTAATACCAAACCGAGCAAGAGACAATCGATCAAGCCGAAAAAGATGCGCAATTATTAATAACATGGTATTTTAAGTTAATGGAAGTCATGGTTTAAGTTTTTTTAAAGTGGTTTTATATAAATTTCATTTTTAGCCGAAAAACGACCGTTTTAGCCTCGTTTTAAGCCGAATTAGACATTTAACCGAAAAACGAACTGAACCAGATTATCCAAAACATTATCCGGATTACGATAATCCAAACATGTGGCCTAGGATGAAAAGGTGGGTCCCACCCCACCCTCTCAAAATCCCGATCGGACTTAGGGGTGTTACCCCAAGCCCTTATTTCTTTTTTCATCAAAACATCTCAACAATCCATTCATTCTCTCAATAATTTCATCCAAAAACCGAGAGTTCTAGCAAGAAAAACAAGGTAATGATCGAGTTATTCACGTGTTCATCTTCGTTTCTTGAGTTTGTTTGCAAGAAAATGAGGTTTCAAAGATGAAAACCGATTCTTGCATGATCAAGTGATGTATACGGGTTATACAAGGGATCTTGGTCCAAGAAAGGAGTTAAACGAATCAAAAACGAATTTTTACTGTTAAATCTCTGAACAGATTGGATGTGTTAACTGATAATGATTGTTGTTACCTGCTTGCATGTGCTAAGGTGAGTTTCACGAGCCCCTTTTTCTGAACTGTTTTCGAATATTTTCTCTGGGCAGAAGCATGTTTTTACTGAAATGTTTAAGTACATACTGAACGCATGGATTTGCGTGGATTTATATATATTTTATTGTACGGGAATCGTAAGGAAATGTACTAAGATGGTAATTGTCTGAGTTGCTAACATTCTAAGGCCCCGGAACACGAGTGATTAACTGAAAGCCGGTAGAGTGTGGATAGTACTATTGGTCTGACAAACCCAACTGGTCCGGCATGGATTTGCTGATGTTTCCCAGCCAGTTGCACATATCTATTTTGGGTGTTATATATATTTTGCTATGTAATGTTAGACATAGCGGTTTGGGGCAGTTCCGTGGGCTGGGGATATGCCACGGGTCCGTGGGCGGGGGATATGCCACGGGGGTTGTGTGAGATAGTCAGAGGTTTCACTTGTGGGCTTAGCATAATTACATCAATAATAGTATTATTTTATGATAATGATTTATCATGGTTTACTCGAATTGTGAAACTCACCAACTATTCGTAGTTGACCCGTTTTCTCACTTGCTTTTCAGGTACAACTAAGATGAAGTGATTGCTTACGTGCTAAGTGCTTGATGTGTGTAAGATTTGCGTGCGGAATGTTAGGATACATTATAATAAATAGAATTATGTATCGTATTGTATGATGCGTGTATCACCTAGACGGTAATGAAATACGAGACAATGTAATTTTGAAGTATATTAATGTATTCAGTTTTCTTTATAAGCAAAGTGGTTGATATCAGAGGTGTCTGTTGCATCCCGTTTACGTTTCCGCTGCTGTTACGGGGTGTTACAGAAGTTGGTATCAGAGCCATTGGTTATAAAAGAATTAGGATGTCTTTAAAAGATACCTAAAATATAACCAGTAGCTCAAGTATTATAGGATCTGAATATCAACTAATAATTTATAGTGACGAGATCTGGATGAACTTGGACGGACAAGTGAGTTATTATGGTCCGGAACATAATAACAGACTTGTCCGCACGAGGGAGTTCAGGGGAAATCACGGGGTACATTAATAGGTAAAAATAGCAACATATGTGTAAAGTATATAATATTATTTATACGTGCTAATGTGTATATATATAGATGTACATATCTTGTGGGTACATGAATTGAGAAATAGGACCTGGATAAGGAACCGGGGGATGAAATAATAAAAGTACCGAGGATGCTGAAATTTCTAGAGCATCGGTTGATGATAAGTCTGACTTATCGGGCTATAGTTATGATAGTACCAAGTTAGATCTCCTGTTTGACATTAACTAGAAATATCTAGTAACCGTCACTCCCAACCAAAATTGATAAATCCCTTACCCTACCAACACCGGTACCGTATATCCTAATAACCCCCTATGTTCACCCGAACCGCCAACCCTCACGTACGGACGAACCTGTACCTGAACCCATTCTTGTTCCATTAAAATAAAAATAAAATAATAATAATAAAATGGATAATAAATGAGCAGATAAAAATAATATATAGAAATATATATATGTATTGCTCACTCTCAAACATATGAGACATACCACCTCCAGATCGAGAATTACTGATTTTAGCAAACCTAGAACGCCTGAGGACATTGACTGAGCAAGTGATAGAGTATCCCATAATAGTAATTAATAATATTTGAAGGCAACCCATGTTGCGCGATTACCTTGAACCTTGCAACTCCCTATGTTAACCTTACATCCGTTAGATGCCTATACCCATGTATACTCGAATAGAATGATTACCCATACACAAAGAGGTGTTGAAATCATTATAGCATAGTTGGTTATTCGTTCATAGGTGGTATACCGTGTATGCCGGATATACGAATAGACACGGATATTATAACTCCGTGGTACGTAATCGTTTGGTGCTCACGGTGAGCATGTATCGGTTATGCTGACATGCAGAAGGATATTGAAATCAAGTATAGTAAACATTAATCTTTGTTGAGAAAGAACAATATGTCAGTTGGTGACAAGAGTATGAAAAATATTTAAACGTTAACCGACGTCAGGTTAAGTCCATATGTTATTATATTTGTGGGACATATATACTAGATACTAGTATGTGTAATATGTATGATAATACTTGGTGTGTATGTGTACTTGCTGTTATAATTGAGCTGGTAACGAGTTATACGGTGAAATTAATATTGATCACTGCGTACGGGATGAGTACGGCAGAATGACATAAAGAGAGTAACTCCAATGATGGAGATTGATATGATACAGTTGATTGCTCAAAGATAGCAGATGATGATACCGAGTGTCGTATCACAGATCACTGCTAGTGTTGATGCAAATGTGATCGCTGACTTATAGATCGAGCAATCACATGATTATGAATATTTCAATTCTTAGTGTTATTACTAAGAGTGTTAATGTCCCACCGAATACTATTATGACTACAAGTATTAGTAATAAACTAAACATGAATAGTAGTCATAATGAATTAGATCCGGTATGAAGGATATGTTTATCGGTTGTGTTAAGGGGATTATTAATTGTTTACTGATGGTAAAGGGAGGAATAAATTAGCGAGTGGATAGAAAAGACCGAAATGGTTAAGGATATTGGTAAGAGTCTAGAACATTGTGCAGTGAAATATGCTACAGATATGTTGGTAGATTATGTTGTATCGTGATGGAACACGATGGTACGAAATTATAGTTAGAAAATTATTACTCAGATGATATGGTCGGAATTTAAAATTCTTGGGCTAGAACACTTTTATTCAAGTAATTAAGTTCAGAGATTGGAAACTGAGCTATGGAAGATAGAAATGTTGTATGCTGATCACTTAGAAAACGCTAATCGTTTGAAGGAATTGTCATGTCTGGTAACATGGCTAATTACTCCTGAAACTAAGCGAAGTGAGCGCAACATTGGGGACTAACTCCATCGATAAGGAGTATAGTCAATCCTGTAAAATATACAACCTTTGGAAGGGTTGTGTCACAAGCCATCATTGATATATTTGACTCTATGGGAAGCGGACTGGAAGGACGTTAGGTGAGACGTCGAGTAATAAAGATAATAAATGATAAAGGTATAGTGCAAGATAGACTTTTGAATAAGTAGGCATGTCCTACAACCCAGAATTATACCAAGACTAGTTCTGGTGTGAAAACATGAACCTCATGAAGGGTCCTTCCCTAAATGTGGAAAATATGGTCATCGGCAGGAAGAAGAATGTCGAGTGATAGTAGGCCACGGGTGTGGTAAAGATGGACGTAATGCCCTAATTGTAGAACCAATTGAAGCCATGTGAACCGGCAACCCCAACCCATTCGTGTACAACCACACTGAGCCCAACAACCTCAATAACAATCCATCCAAATAAATCAAATTATGCCAAACAGTTGTACTTGCTATGAATGTGGCAGTACAGAACGTTTCAAGAGAAATTGCCCAAAGTTGAACCAATGTGTCGTTGGAAGACGAACCTCAAGACAAGCATCAACCTCGGATCAAGCAAGGAGCCGTGCTTTTGTGAGTAATTCGAATAAAGCACGTCATGATCCAAAGGTGGTATTAAGTACGTTGTAGTTTTAAATCAATAGGCTTCAGTGATATTTTTACGGTCGCCGATAGAAGTTAGTTCATGTTAACCTCCTATCATTTGGAATGATACCGATTAGTGAAACTATAGAACCCTATACTGTAGAATCGCTAACGGTGAATCCCTAATGGTTAACTAAATTGTTCGGAATTGCTCTATTATTCGGAACGATTAATCCTTTCCTTATTGACCTACGACCAGTAAAGTTAAGAAGTTTTGACGTAATAGTTAACATGGATTGGCTAACTCAACCCGAATTAATCATGGACGAAGCGCATAGATCGAAATATTCCATACATCCGGGATCGGATTAGACTATTGATGATACGAATATCTGAAAGGATTTTATTAATGGCCGAGTTTGAAGAAAGATATGGTTACGTATGTTAGTGAATATTTAAGTTATGCAAGAGATAAGGCTGCATACCGAAAACCCTTGGGAACGCCACAACGACAGAAAATTTGCCAATGATAGTGGGAATAAATTACAATGGATTTCGGGACGCAAATTCCCAAGATATATCAAAGGCATGAGGTAAATTAGGTAATCGCGGATCGATTAACCAATCCTCGCATTTCATCCCAATCCATGTCGATTACCACAATGAATTCTCGCCCAAATTCATGTTGGTGAAATGGTATCTCGTCGTGGAGTACCATTTTCAATTATCTCAGATCGAAATAGTCATCCTACTTCCAATATTGGAAGGCGGGGAAGGAAGCATCGAGAGCTTGAAGCTTTCTATGGGTGAAGTATTTATCACCAATTTGTTAAATTGAAAATGGGAGTCAATCAAGCTATAAGATTTGAATTGATTCGAGAATCAACCAATCGGATTTATAATATTTAAGATAAGTTGAAAGCAGCGCGAGATTGGCAAAGGATTTATGCCAACATTCAAAGGAAACCATTGTCTCCGGAAAGAGGTGACAAGGTATTTTTAAGGCATCACCTTAGAGAGGTGATATGAGGTTTGGCAAAACCGAAAATAGCTCCTTAATATACAGGACCTCATGAGACTATCTCCAGGATTGGTCATGTAGTTTATCGATTAAAGTACTCCAGAGGCTAAGTACTATACATAATGTTTTGCCATGTCTACGGATTGAAAAGTGCCTAAGCGATGAGGCAACGAGAGTACTTGTAATGAAGGTACTCATAGAAGATATACTTGATATCATAAATAATTCCGTAGAGATAGTAGACGGGAAAGCTAAACAGTTTGGACATACCAAGCTTTATTGATTAAGATTAAGTGAAATTCACACCTTTCTCTCAAAAGGGGATAGTGGGCGTGTAAAATTTCGAGGACGAAATTTCTTAACGGGGGGAGAATGTAACGATTCCGACGAAACCCGGTATACCCTAACCGGTAGACGATAGTTACGTCATATTACATGAGTTACCATGGTAAATATAAGAGAATACATGGTTCACTGTATTGATTGTACGTGAATATATAATTCATCGTATTGAATATGCGATTATTCGATCGATAGTTATTGAAACCCGAACGAATCGATGGTTCAATTATAGACGATATCTATAATATTTAGTGATTATACGAAGCATTAATGCTTCGGGATAAGTAAAGTTCGGCACAGAAAAAGAATTTCGATTTAATGGTACGTCGGTATGTTAAACGAAACCTTTAATACCAAACCGAGCAAGAGACAATCGATCAAGCCGAAAAAGATGCGCAATTATTAATAACATGGTATTTTAAGTTAATGGAAGTCATGGTTTAAGTTTTTTTAAAGTGGTTTTATATAAATTTCATTTTTAGCCAAAAAACGACCGTTTTAGCCTCGTTTTAAGCCGAATTAGACATTTAACCGAAAAACGAACTGAACCAGATTATCCAAAACATTATCCGGATTACGATAATCCAAACATGTGGCCTAGGATGAAAAGGTGGGTCCCACCCCACCCTCTCAAAATCCCGATCGGACTTAGGGGTGTTACCCCAAGCCCTTATTTCTTTTTTCATTAAAACATCTCAACAATCCATTCATTCTCTCAATATTTTTATCCAAAAACCGAGAGTTCTAGCAAGAAAAACAAGGTAATGATCGAGTTATTCACGTGTTCATCTTCGTTTCTTGAGTTTGTTTGCAAGAAAATGAGGTTTCAAAGATGAAAACCGATTCTTGCATGATCAAGTGATGTATACGGGTTATACAAGGGATCTTGGTCCAAGAAAAGAGTTAAACGAATCAAAAACGAATTTTTACGGTTAAATCTCTGTTTTTGGAATCATAACCGAAACCATGAAAGAAATGGCTTGATCGCGAGTGTAACTTGCTTGGTATTGTGGTATGTTGTTTGTAGGCTCTGTGTTTAGTGGTAGATAAGGCGGAAAGATGAGTTTGTAGCTTGTAGTGGCAGAAAACGAAAGGTATATTCGGTTATGTTTGGTTTTGGAGTTTTTGGATAGATTGTGATGTGTTTAGGGTTGGGTCATGAAATTTTACAGGGATGTTCTATATATGAAAATATGAGTTCTGTGAATTTTTGGTAATTTTTGGACAAAGTATGAATATTTGGTGAATTTAATGCTCGGTTTTGGCCAAAAATGGTGAAAAATAGTTAAATATCATGAAAAATTCTGGAAAATTTCAGATAAGCTTTTTATATCATGTATAAGTCACACACAAAATTTGAGGTCCGTTGGAGAAGTCTAAGTAGGCTTTTAGGTTAAACGAGTTCTAGGGTTTTCTAGCTCGGTTTTAGTGAAAATGGCATGTAAAAGAAGATTTTGGTTCTGGAAAAATTACAGGGGACTATGTGGATGGCAGGGGACATTCAGGAGAAATTTGGAATTTTTCTAAGATCGTTTGGTATTTACGACATATTTAGTGTTTAAATGGTGTTTAAAAAATAGATAAATAAATTTTAAATATAAGAATTAATTATGGAAATATTTTTATAAAATTCCCCACTGTTAAAAAGTGATTTGTGCAAAATTTCAAGATCCGAGATTAAACGGATAATTATTTGTGCTAATTATCAAACTTTTAAAGTTAAAACGCGGTAAACCGGTGAAGTTCGCTTAAGCGAGCTGACTGGTGTATAAAAACCCTAAAAATGAACTATTTTCATATAATTGAGTTAAACAAGTAAATATAAATCATCCGAACATAATTCGGATGATTTGAGTAATTTTAACCTATTTTAACAGTTTCCGGTACGCCAAAGACGGAAACAAGTCCCGCGGCCAATCGGGACGTCTAAACCGAGCTCTAATTTCACCACTTTAATTAAATGATCAGTCAACGACTATTTTCGGATCGTGTGTGACCAGACTCATTTTTGAAACGTAAAAACGGAATACCGTGCTAGGCACGCAAAACGAGAAAAACGACTAATAGTAATTGTGACCATGGAACTCTAAACTATATCACAATCTGAGTCCGGAGAAGTGTTTCTGGGTTAACCTTGCCCCCAGAACGGGTACAGTGCTGGGTTAACAGTGTCCCCAGATGTACCGGTTAACTTGGTTAAAGTTATAATAATAATGAGTGTATAGTAACAATCGTAGGGATCATATTACAGATTGGACGTGTTAACTGATAATGATTGTTGTTACCTGCTTGTATGTGCAAAGGTGAGTTTCACGAGCCCCTTTTTCTGAACTGTTTTCGAATATTTTCTCGGGGCGGAAGCATGTTTTTACTGAAATGTTTAAGTACATACTGAACGCATGGATTTGCGTGGATTTATATATATTTTATTGTACGGGAATCGTACGGAAATGTACTAAGATGGTAATTGTCTGAGTTGCTAACATTCTAAGGCCCCGAAACACGAGTGATTAACTGAAAGCCGGGTAGAGTGTGGATAGTACTATTGGTCTGACAAACCCAACTGGTCCGGCATGGATTTGCTTATGTTTCCCAGCCAGTTGCACATGTCTATTTTGGGTGTTATATATATTTTGCTATGTAATGTTAGACATAGCGGTTTGGGGCAGTTCTGTGGGCGGGGGATATGCCACGGGTCCGTGGGCGGGGGATATGCCACGGGGGTTGTGTGAGATAGTTAGAGGTTTCACTTGTGGGCTCAGCATAATTACATCAATAATAGTATTATTTTATGATAATGATTTATCATGGTTTACTCGAATTGTGAAACTCACCAACTATTCGTAGTTGACCCGTTTTCTCACATGCTTTTCAGGTACAACTAAGATGAAGTGATTGCTTACGTGCTAAGTGCTTGATGTGTGTAAGATTTGCGTGCGGAATGTTAGGATACATTATAATAAATAGAATTATGTATCGTATTGTATGATGCGTGTATCACCTAGACGGTAATGAAATACGAGACAATGTAATTTTGAAGTATATTAATGTATTCAGTTTTCTTTATAAGCAATGTGGTTGATATCAGAGGTGTCTGTTGCATCCCGTTTACGTTTCCGCTGTGGTTACGGGGTGTTACAATAGTATTTTGATTATTGAACTCTAAACGATATCACAATCTGAGTCCGGAGAAGTGTTTCTGGGTTAACATTGCCCCCGGAACGGGTACAGTACTGGGTTAACAGTGTCCCCAGAAGTACCGGTTGGCACGGTTAAAGTTATATTAATAGTGATTGTATAGTAACGAACTTAGGGATCATATTACAGATCCGGATTAAAAGCTTGCGTACTGTGTTATCTGCTTGTTTACGATAAGGTGAGTTTCACGAGCCCCTTTTTCAGAATTGTTTTTAAATATTTTCCCGGGGCGGAAAACATGTTACTATTGAAATGTTTAAGTACATACTGAACACATGGATTTGCGTGTATTTATATATATTTTATTGTACGGGAATCGTACGGAAATGTACTAAGATGGTAATTGTCTGAGTTGCTAACATTGTAAGGCCCCGCAACGCGAGTGATTAGCTAAAAGCCGGTAGAGTGTGAATAGTACTATTGGTCTGACAAACCCAACTGGTCCGGCATGGATTTTCTGATGTTTCCCAGCCAGTTGCACATGTCTATTTTGTTGTTATATATTTTTGCTATGTAATGTTAGGCATAGCGGTTTGGGGCAGGTCCGTGGGCGGAGTATGCCACGGGGTTGTATGTGGATAGTCAGAGGTTTCACTTGTGGGCTCAGCATAATTACATCGCTAATATATGATTATTATAATGATTTGTCACTGTTATTTAAATTAGTGAAACTCACCAACTATTCGTAGTTGACCCGTTTTCTTTACATTCTTTCTAGGTACTCCCAAACTGGAATAATTGCTACATGCTTGATGATGCGTGCTTTTTGTGGAAGCTTAATGATCTTTTTGTATTAATTATGTTAATGTAATGTTGGTAAAACTTATGTGTTAACGCCTAGACGGTAACTAAACTCGGAACAATGTAATATGGTGTGAATTAATGTAGTGGTGTTTTCTTTATAAGCAATGCTGTTGATATCAGACGTGTCTGTTGCATCCTGTTTACGTTTCCGCTGCGGTTACGGGGTGTTACAGAACTTGGTATCAGAGCCAGGTTATAAAGAATTAGGATGTCTTTAAAAGATACCTAAAATATAACCAGTAGCTCAAGTATTATAGGATCTGAATATCAACTAATAATTTATAGACACGAGATCTGGATGAACTTGGATGGACAAGTGAGTTATTATGGTCCGGAACATAATAACAGACTTGTCCGCACGAGGGAATTCAGGGGAAGTCACGGGGAACATTAATAGGTAAAATCGGCAAAATATGTGTAAGTATATGATAATATTTTTATGTGACAAAGTTGTATAAGTATGTGTATATTAATCATGATTTACATTATGGAAGAAACTATATGTTTGCTAACTTGTGTACAGGTAGGGATGTCGAGATCACGAAGTCTGTCAGTGGAGGAGGACCCGGAGGAGGCCAGTTCCGGGAACTCTAGGAGCTTACGCCTAGCATCCAGCACTGAGCCTAGTGAGACTAGCCGTAGGAGTGCTAGCCTGTCCTCCCCTACTAGGGTTGCCAGATCCCCCACCCCACCCGCACCACAGGTCACCCCTACCCCTCCCAGACCTGGACCCCGCCTCACGGCGCGGATCAGTGTCCCTTATGTCCCACCTACCTCTTCCCCACCCAGACCTACTTTCCACAGGGGCGAGTCCTCCCGCCCCCAGCCTGAGCCTGTGCCTCCACCCGTGTGGGGTACCCCTAGGCTGGAGAGGGATGAGCGTCCCTCCTCCGAGGCTGCATGGCTCCGAGTGCTCCACGAGCAGGTGGTTGAGCACACCATCGCCTTGACGGTGGGGATCCAGAAGAGGAGACACCTGGCAGACTGCGTACTGGACAGCCAGTACGCGATTGACTAGCTGAGGAGGGAGGGCGCATACTCCCAGTGGATGATTGACCGGATGGAGACACGGATTCGGGGTTTGTTGGCGGTGTTGGTGGTGATGGTGGCAGTGTTGGTGTGGTTGGTATACCACCATGCTTAGATTATGTTAGGGTGGTAGTAGTCAGGGTCCGCTTTTTGATACTCTGTGTAAGCAGTTAGTGGCGATGCTAACATAGAGTGAATCTTGGGTAGTTATAGTACAGCCACTAGCCCATAGGGGGCCTTTTTGGGGATATCATTGTAGATACTTTTGATGTATCATTCAAGCACTGACCCATAGCGGGTTATGTCGAAATGATGCCGATGTAGGACTGATGTATGAAAACTTAGTCTATGTGATGATGGTAGGAATGTAATGTGAACTGATGTTTATGTAATATGTACTGATGTTTATTAATGAATGGAATGTGTGTTGTGTATCGAGACTGGAATTTGTATTAATTATATGTATTTTTCTTAATGTTGTGTAGAATGGCACCAAAACGGTCAGCTCGAATGTCAGAAGTGGAGGTGGACCGTCTGATTGCTCGACAGTTAGAGGCGGCGATACCGGATATAGTATCGTGCATCGCCGCTAGTATTAATAATACGACCAATCCAGACCCTGCGAGCAATCAAACGACCACCAATAATGATGGGGAACAAAATGTTAATCCTCCACCGAACGGTAACCCGATTCCGAGTAATGACGCGCCGCCTAGGGTGGTCGTTACAGACAGTAATGGCCCTATACCTAGTGTAGAAACGAACCGCACTGAACCGACTCCTGCAACAAAGGGATGTTCAATCAAAGATTTCATGTTGTGCAAGCCCCTAGAATTTAGCGGGTCTGAAGGACCAAATGGGTTGGTTAAGTGGATTGAGAAAATAGAGTCCGTTGTGAACATTAGCAACTGCCCTGAGGACTACGTTGTTAAGTATGCTACCTGCACGTTCACGGACCATGCCTTGACATGGTGGAACAAAATAGTGCAAACTCGCGGTCAGGCAGCGACAAACCGCATGACCTGGGCAGAGCTCAAGGCCCTGGTACTGGAACATTTCTGCCCGAAAAACGAACTGCAGAAGTTAGAAAACGAATTGTGGAACCTGGAGATGCAGGGGGGCAGACCACTTGGGTTATACGAACCGATTTAATGAGTTGTCGCGATTGGTGCCATGGTTGGTCACCCCGGAGTCAAAGAGGGTTGAGCGTTATATATGGGGACTAACTCCAGTAGTAAGGAGTATAGTCAACGCTGGGGGACACAAGACGTTTGAGGGTGCGGTGACGCAAGCTGGTATCGTCACATACGATTTCGTGAGGAGTGGGTCACTGAAGGTGGCAGGAGAGTCTGCTGGGGGAAAGCGAGGTACGTACGACAACAGGATACAGGAGAAGCAGCAAAATAAACGTGCTCGGCCCGCTGCCCAGAACTACGCCATGACTAGTTCTGGCGGAAGGCAGGAATCGCAGAAAGGGACGTTCCCTAAGTGTGGGAAATGCGGTTACCAGCATGGTGGCGAGTGCAAGGGGGTAGTGTGCCACCGGTGTGGCAGGATTGGGCACTACGCACCGAGTTGTAGGACAAACCTGAACAATCTGAACCGACAACCGCAACCTATCCGTGCGCAGCCATTTAGGACCCAACCAGCCCGACAACAAAACCCACAAGGAAACCAAATGATGACCACCAGCCGTGCTTGCTTTGAATGAGGCAGCACATATCACTTCAAGAGAAACTGTCCGAAACTGAACTAGGGAGGAAATGGGAGGCAAACCGTGGGTCAGGCATCGTCGTCCAATCCGGCGAGAGGCCGAGCATTTGTGATGGGGGCGAACGAAGCACGCCAGGACCCCAGCGTAGTGACAGGTATATTCCTCGTCTCTGATCATTACGCTTCTGTATTATTTGATACGGGCGCCGATAGAAGTTTTGTCTCCGTTAAGTTCCTATCGATAGCAAACCTTCCGATTAGTGAAACCATAGAACCTTATACCGTAGAAGTAGCTAACGGTAAAACCATGATAGTTAATCAGATAGTTCGGAATTCCCTTTTATTCTGAACGATTAATCGTTCCTGATTGACTTATTACCGGTAGAATTAGGTAGTTTTGACGTGATAGTGGGAATGGATTGGTTAGCACGTAGCAAAGTGGAAATAAACTGTGAAAAGAAAATCGTCAAGATCCGGGTGTCGGATGACGAAGAGGTGTTAGTGCAAGGAGAGAAATCGGGCACAATGATACAATTTATATCCCACCTCAAGGTGTTAAAATATATACGACAGGGATGCGTGGCGTATCTAGCGAGTTTGATGGCCACAGATTCTGAGGAGAAACGGGTGGATGGTATCCCGGTGGTACGCGAATTTCCACAAGTTTTCCCAGAAGAACTTCCTGGATTACCGCCAACCCGACAGGTCGAATTCAGAATCGATTAAATACCTCAAGCTGGCCCTGTTGCTAAAGCACCCTACCGACTTGCACCGTCCGAGATGCAAGAATTATCCAATCAGTTGCAAGAATTGTTGGATAAAGGATTTATACGTCCTAGTCATTCCCCATGGGGTACACCTGTATTATTCGTGAAAAAGAAGGACGGGAGCCTTAGAATGTGCATTGATTACAGAGAGTTGAACAAGTTAACAATCAAAAATAGGTACCCTCTTCCCCGAATTGATGACCTGTTTGACCAGCTGCAAGGTGCGAGCTATTTCTCAAAAATCGATTTTAGATCGGGATTCCATCAGGTTAGAATTCAGGAAGAAGATATCCCAAAAACCGCATTCCGGACTCGTTACGGCCATTACGAGTTCTTAGTTATGCCTTTCGGACTAACAAATGCGCCGGCAGTGTTCATGGACCTCATGAATCGAGTCTGTAAACCCTACCTCGACAAATTCGTCATCGTGTTTATTGACGATATTTTGATCTACTCGAAAAGTAAAGAAGAGCACGAGCAACACTTAAGAATAATTTTAGAGCTTCTGAATCAGGAGAAGTTGTATGCAAAATTCTCTAAGTGTAACTTCTGGTTGCAAGAAGTGCAATTCCTCGGTCACGTTGTAAACCATCAAGGAATACACGTTGATCCGAGTAAGGTTGAAGCAATTAAGAATTGGCAAGCGCCTAAATCGCCAAAGGAAATCCGCCAATTCTTAGGCTTAGCTGGATATTATCGTCGGTTTATAGAGAACTTTTCCAGCATCGCCCAACCTTTAACTCTCCTGACTCAAAAGGATCGAAAGTATGAATGGGGAGAAGAGCAGGAAACGGCATTTCAAACGCTAAAACAAAAATTGTGCCAAGCGCCGATTTTAAGTCTTCCCGATGGAGACGATGGTTTTGTCGCGTATTGTGACGCATCGCGTAGAGGGTTAGGATGCGTGTTGATGCAGAATAATAAGGTTATAGCCTATGCTTCCCGACAGTTAAAAGTACACGAGAAAAATTGCACTACTCATGACTTAGAACTGGGAGCGGTTATCTTCGCACTTAAAATCTGGAGACATTATCTCTACGGTACGAAGTGCACAATCTTCACCGATCATAAAAGTTTGCAGCACATATTCGATCAGAAAGAACTGAATATGAGGCAACGAAGATGGGTCGAGTTGTTAAGCGATTATGACTGTGACATCCGTTATCACCCCGGCAAGGCTAACGTCGTTGCCGATGCCTTGAGTAGGAAAGAACGGGTTAAGCCATTGCGAGTGCGAGCACTGGGGATGATAGTCCAGTCGAACCTTTCGGACCTGATTCGAGTCGCTCAACGTGAGGCGTTGAAAGAGGAACAATTGGAAAAGGAGGGACTTTACGACAATGAGAAGAATTTCGAACAGCGCGTGGACGAAATTCTCTATTTCAAAAATCGGGTTTGGATCCCGACCCTCCATGACCTTCATGAATTAATCATGGACGAAGCGCATAGATCGAAATATTCCATACATCCGGGATCGGATAAGATGTACAAGGATGTGAAGGAGTTCTATTGGTGGCCGGGTATGAAAATGGATATAGCAACGTATGTCGGTAAGTGTACGACTTGTGCGAGAGTTAAGGCGGAGCACCAGAAACCCTCGGGGATGTTACAACAACCGGAAATTCCCTAATGGAAGTGGGAGCAAATCATGATGGATTTTGTGACACATCTCCCTAAGACGTCCCGAGGACATGATGCAATTTGGGTAATCGTGGATCGATTAACCAAATCGGCACATTTCATTCCGATTAGAAATAATTATAACACTGAGAGACTTGCGCAGATTTATATAAACGAAATTGTGTCTCGTCATGGGATACCCATCTCAATCATCTCCGATCGGGATAGCCATTTCACCTCCAAACTTTGGCAAGCTGTCCAAGAAGCGCTGGGAACGCGTATTGATCTAAGCACAGCTTACCACCCTCAGACCGATGGTCAGTCTGAGAGGACCATCCAAACCCTGGAGGATTTGCTTCGTGCATGCGTACTGGATTTTAAGGGAAATTGGGATCAACATCTCCCACTCATTGAATTTTCCTATAATAACAGTTACCATAGCAGTATAAAGGTAGCGCCTTACGAAGCATTGTATGGTCGGAAGTGCCGATCACCACTCTGCTGGACTGAAGTGGGCGACACCCAGGTCATTAGATCGGACATGGTCCAGGAAACGACCAGCAAAATTCTTGAAATTAGGAACAATCTGAAGGCCGCGCGGGATCGGCAGAAGAGTTATGCCGATACCCGTAGAAAACCGTTGTCGTTCGAGAAAGGTGATAAAGTGTATTTGAAGGTATCACCTTGGAAGGGTGTAGTCAGATTTGGAAAGGCGGGGAAGTTAGCCCCGAGGTATATTGGACCATTCAATATTACCGCAAAAATCGGTCCCGTAGCATACCGATTAGAACTACCCGATGAACTAAGTGCAGTTCACAACGTGTTTCACGTATCGAACTTGAAAAGATGTCTGGCGGATGAGACATCGGTGTTACCTCTAGAGGGTGTCCAAATAAGTGATAAGCTCAATTTCGTAGAGGAACCCGTAGAAATAGTAGACGGGAAAATCAAGCAACTTAGACACAATAAGATTTCGTTGGTCAAAGTTAGATGGAATTCGCAACGAGGCCCAGAATATACATGGGAACGAAAGGACGAATTCCGGAAGAAATACCCCTACCTATTTCCTCAAAAGGAAGTAGTCGACGCGTAAAATTTCGAGGACGAAATTTTTGTTACGGGGGGAGAATGTAACGATTCCGACAGAATCAGGTATACCCTAACCGGTATATACTATTTATGTGTTATTTAATAATGAATATATGAATTATACTGCGTTTATACGAGTATGTATGATTCATAGTATGGATTATACTCGATTATACAGTTAATCGTATTGGAAATACGATTAACCGATTAACGGTTATTGAAGACCGAACGAATCGAGGATTACATTATAGACGATATATATAATATTTAGTGATGTTTACGAAGTGTTAAAGCTTCGGGATAAGTGAATTAAAGCACAGAAAAAGAATTTCGATTTAATGGTACGTCGGTACGTTAAACGAAACCTTTAATACCAAACCAAGCAAGAGACGATCGATCAAGCCGAAAAAGATGCGCAATTATTAATAATATGATGTTTTAAGATAATAAATGTCATGGTTTAAGTTTTTAAAGTTTTTAAATCGGTTTTAAATAAATTTCTTTTTTTAAGCCGAAAACGACCATTTTAGCCTCGTTTTAAGTTAGATTAAACATTTAACCGAAAAACGAACTGAACCAGATTATCCAAAACATTATCCAGATTTCAGAAATCCAAATGAGTGGCTAAGAATGGAGAGGTGGGTCCCACCCCACCTCCCCTTGAGTTCCGATCGGATAAGGGGGGTGTAACCCCTTATGCTTTGTTATTTTTTTTACACAAACACATTCAACAATCTTCATCTCCTCTCCAAAGTATGAACTAAAACCCAAGATTTTAGCAAGAAAACCGAGGTAAAGATCGAGTTATTTACGTGTTCATCTTCGTTTCTTGAGTTTATTTGCAAGAAAATGAGGTTTCAAAGATGAAAACCGATTCTTGCATAATCAAGTGATGTATACGGGTTATACAAGGGATCTTGTTCCAAGAAAGGAGTTAAACGAACCAAAAACGAATTTTTACGGTTCAAATCCTTGTTTTTAAATCATAACCGAAATCATGAAAGAAATGGCTTGATTGTGGGTGTAACTTGCTTGGTGTGGTGTTATTGTGCTTGTAGGTGTTGTATCTACTTGTTAACCAAGGCTAGAAAGCAAGATCCTTGCGATTTGAAGCTAAAAACACAAGGTAGTTCGGTTTATGTTCGGTTATGAGTGTTTTGGACAGATTGTGGTACGTTTAGAGTTAGGCTACGAAATTTCACAGAGATGATCTACACATGAAAATATGAGATCTGTGAAATTTTGGTAATTTTTGGACAAAGGATGAATATTTGGTGAATTTAATGCTCGGTTTTGGCTAAAAATGGTGAAAAATAGTTAAATATCATGAAAAATTCTGGAAACTTTCAGATAAGCTTTTTATAACATGTAAAAGTCACACACAAAATTTTAGGTCCGTTGGAGAAGTCTAAGTAGGCTTTTCGGTTAAACGAGTTCTAGGGTTTTCTAGCTCGGTTTTAGTGAAAATGGCATGTAAAAAGAGATTTTGGTTCTGGAAAACTTACAGGGGACTATGTGGATGGCAGGGGTCATCCAGGTAAAATTTGGGATTTTTCTAAGGTCGTTTAGTATTTACGACATATTTAGTGTTTAAATGGAGTTTACAAATAGATAAATAAATTTTAAATATAAAAATTAATTCTGGAAATATTTATATAAAATTTCCCACTGTCAAAAAGTGATTTGTGCAAAATTTCAAGATCCGAGTCTAAATGGATAATTATTTGTACTAAAAAGAAAATAAAAACAAACTTTTAAAGCTTAAAACGCGTAAACCGGTAAAGTTCGCCTAAACGAGCTGACTGGTGTATAAAAACCCTAAAAATGAACTATTTTCATATAATTGACTTAAACAAGTAAAAATAAATCATCCGAAAATAATTCGGATGATTTGGGTAATTTTATCCGATTTAACAGTTTCCGGTACACTAAAGACGGAAACGGGTCCCGCGGTCAATCGGGGCGTCTAAACCGAGCTCTAATTTCACAACTTTAATTAAATTATCAGTCAAAAACTATTTTCGGGTCGTGGGTGACCAAACTCATTTTTTGAAGCGTAAAAACGGATAACCGTGCTAGGCACGCGAAACGGGGAAAACAAACTAATAGTATTTTGATTATTGAACTCTAAACGATATCACAATCTGAGTCCGGAGAAGTGTTTCTGGGTTAACATTGCCCCCGGAACGGGTACAGTATTGGGTTAACAGTGTCCCCAGAAGTACCGGTTGGCACGGTTAAAGTTATATTAATAGTGATTGTATAGTAACGAACTTAGGGATCGTATTACAGATCCGGATTAAAAGCTTGCGTACTGTGTTATCTGCTTGTTTACGATAAGGTGAGTTTCACGAGCCCCTTTTTCAGAATTGTTTTTAAATATTTTCCCGGGGCGGAAAGCATGTTACTATTGAAATGTTTAAGTACATACTGAACGCATGGATTTGCGTGTATTTATATATATTTTATTGTACGGGAATCGTACGGAAATGTACTAAGATGGTAATTGTCTGAGTTGCTAACATTGTAAGGCCCCGCAACACGAGTGATTAGCTAAAAGCCGGTAGAGTGTGAATAGTACTATTGGTCTGACAAACCCAACTGGTCCGGCATGGATTTGCTGATGTTTCCCAGCCAGTTGCACATGTCTATTTTGTTGTTATATATTTTTGCTATGTAATGTTAGGCATAGCGGTTTGGGGCAGGTCCGTGGGCGGAGTATGCCACGGGGTTGATGTGGATAGTCAGAGGTTTCACTAGTGGGCTCAGCATAATTACATCGCTAATATATGATTATTATAATGATTTGTCACTGTTATTTAAATTAGTGAAACTCACCAACTATTCGTAGTTGACCCGTTTTCTTTACATGCTTTCTAGGTACTCCCAAACTGGAATAATTGCTACATGCTTGATGATGCGTGCTTTTTGTGGAAGCTTAATGATCTTTTTGTATTAATTATGTTAATGTACTGTTGGTAAAACTTATGTGTTAACGCCTAGACGGTAACTAAACTCGGAACAATGTAATATGGTGTGAATTAATGTAGTGGTTTTTTCTTTATAAGCAATGCTGTTGATATCAGACGTGTCTGTTGCATACCGTTTACGTTTCCGCTGCGGTTACGGGGTGTTACAAAAGCACATCGAGAAGCCATATTGCAAGGTGTTGAAAGGGATTGGCGGACCGATCAAATTGACTTGGGTAAAGATGGTACACTATTTCGTTACAACACGACTCAAGTTCAAGATAGAATGGCAAAGTTCGTTATTCAACGAGGTTTGCCGTTTAACCACTTTGATGACCAGGAGTTGACGTCGTTGATTCGCGAAACTCTACAACCGAGATACACACATGTAAGTCGTACTACCTTAAGACGTCATTGTATCAGGTTGTGGGAGTGTGCTAAAAAAGAGTTAATCGAGTCTTTTCATTCTTTTGAAGCCATGGTTAGTTTAACTACCGATGTTTAGTCGGCACCACACGGGTTGCCCGAATCATACATATGTGTCACCGCTCATTGGGTTGATCCGGTGACATGGCAATTGATGAAACGCACCATCGCTTTTGAAAACTTCCCGTTCCCACATACCGCCGAAAAATTGTTTGAATTACTTGATGAAGTTATAACGACTTACAACTTGAGAAATAAAATATTTTCGATTTCGTTTGACAACGCTTCAAACAATACTAAGGCGGCTGAAAAATTTATCATTAAATATTCACCACCTTGTTTCGGGGATTTTTTTCATGTCCGATGTGTTGCACATATCATCAACTTGGTTGTTCAAATAGGTCTTGACAATGAAAACATTTGTGATGATTTAAAATATTTTAGACTTATGTTACAAGATGTCTTCAAAAGTGGTAAAAGAAGACATCTTGAATATAAGAACTATTGCAAGTCGGTTGAAAGAAAGTATTTGGGGCCGAATTAGGACGTTCCAACCCGTTGGAACTCAACCTGTCATATGTTAAAGTGTGCTTTTGCCCAACGCCAAACTTTACAAGCTTTTCATAACAATCTTGTTGAAGAACGCGAGGCCGATATGTTTACGGAAAGTGTTTGGGTCCAAGTCGGTTATTTGTTGGAGTATCTTGACGTGTTCAAAAAGTCAACAACAAAATTATCGGGAGTCTATTACCCTACTAGTTGTTGGGTTTTGCAAGAATTGTACTATATGTCTTGTGTTTTTAAAAGCTTTGCGGAGAAGAACAAATTCTTCGAAAATATTGTTGCGGTGATGAAAGAAAAGTTCATAAAATATTTTGAAAACATACCGCCGGTCTTTACTTGTGCCGCCGCATTAAACCCCTATTGGAATGCTAATGGGGTTGAAACAACAATTGAGGAAATATTCAACAACTTAGGTATGCACGAGATTGACCAGAAGTTGTCGACGGAAGCGAAGGACAAGTTCAACAAAAACCTTCAAGACCTTTATGACAATTATTTTCAAATGTATGGTCCAAGCACGAGATCGTCTTTTGTGAAAAAAACAACAACTAGTAGGCCGTGCAATGACCCACTTATAAACCTGATGAATGGGATTCGTGAATCGGCATCTAAGAGGCAAAGAGGAAACACACCAAGTAGCGAACTTGGTCGATATAGTGGAGCAAACTATGTTGAGGGCGCAACGGTCGACGAAATTCGCAATATTGATTTGTTGGCTTGGTGGAAAGGTAAACAAAACGAATTTCCCATTCTATCCGCCATGGCTCGTGATTTGCTTGCCGTACAAGCCTCAACGGTTGCTTCCGAATCGGTTTTTTCTCTTAGTGGGAGGGTGTTATCTATGCGAAGAACAAAACTAACTCCCGAGTCTCTAGAGGTTTGCATTTGCCTAAAGGACCATTTGGATGCGGTGGATCGTGTACAACACAAGGCGAACTTTGAAGACGAAATACCAATAGAGCGTCATATTCATGATGAGGAGGCGGAGGACGGGGTTTCTTCCGATAACGAAGACGAGGGTGAAGACGAGAATGAAGACGAAGAAGAGTTGTAATTATTTCTTTTGGTAAAATTATTTGTAACTTGTTCAACTAATATTTAGTTTTGATTTGTTTTATTATAATTACTTTTGTTACTCATGATTAATTTTTGTTACTTTTTTAATAACGACGAACATTTTATTTATTTAAAAAATAACTATTACAAACATTATTAAAACATAAACGATACTAAACATAACAACTAAAACATAAAAAACAAAGTCCGTCGTTTTAATCCGGGAATACTTATTTTTGGGTTGTAGAGCCGGACGACTCTCCCACTTCCGTTTTTTTAGCATCCAAACTTCTTTTCTCTCGACAATACTTATTCGTATGTTTTTGTAATGTCGAGTTGGACCCTGCTTTAAGAAACTTCGAGCAATATTTGCAACGTGCCAACTCATGTGAGTCGGTCATGAAACACAAATCATAATGAACCCAAACATCGGGGTATCTTGTTGTTTTGATCACCATAACAACGTCATCATTAGTTGCCATTTGTTGTCGGTTTAAGGTTAATTGTGGTTTGGAGTGTGTTTTATAGTTTTGGAAGTGGTTTAACAAGTACACAAACAAACCTTGCTATTTAGAGTAAAAAAATAACCTATTTATAGTTAAAAACCGGTTCCAACGGTCAAAAACGGCTATATAGCCGTTGGAACCGGTTCCTAACGGCTATAATATTTAAATTTCAAAAAAAAAAACCGGTGGAACC
This sequence comes from Bidens hawaiensis, assembly GCF_021521415.1. Lineage (NCBI taxonomy): Eukaryota > Viridiplantae > Streptophyta > Magnoliopsida > Asterales > Asteraceae > Bidens > Bidens hawaiensis. The sequence goes on from NW_027494738.1 coordinate 57,466, forward strand.
GGTTTTTACGTAAAAACCGGTTCCGGTTCATATCATACCCGGTTCTTAAAAGTTAGCATATCTGGGCATCGGTTCGGGTCGGGAACCGAACCGGTTTTGATTGGAACCGGTGCCATTTTACAACCCGGTGTGAAAAACCGGTTTCGAACCGGTTCGGGTTTTCCAGTTGAACCCGATTTGTGCACCTCTACCAATTATTGTATACCATTTATTAATACTAGTAGGAACCCACGCGATATGCTGGGGACGTGGTAGAAATTCAATGACATCAGTTTGGTTCGTTACGATTGCGTCATTAATTACATCTCTTTTTCTATGCTTATTTTTACCCAACGGAAACAAATTAATTATTAAAAAAATAGCATTAAATACAAAAAAATAAATTATTTTAAATATTAAGGGCATGATAGTAATTTCCCGTAAATTTAACTGAAAAATTAATATATTTTTTAAAGTTAAGAAGAAAACTTGCAATATGAACATATGATAGTGACCATCCGTGCAATTAATAAAATATAAAATACTAAAACATACTTTAAACATGAGAAAGCAACATACACATACTTTATACTAGAGGTGCACAAATCGGTTTTTTTAAAAAAACCGGTTCGGTTATTAACCGAACCGGTTTATTAACCGGACCGGTTTTTTTGGCCCGGAAAAAAACCGGTTCGGTTAATAACCGGACCGGTTAATAACCGGTTTTTGTCTGTCAAAACCCTAACCGGTCTAACCGGTTAGGACCGGTTTAGAAACCGGTTAGAACCGGTTAATAAACCGGTTTTTTTATTAACCGGTTTTTTAATAACCGGTTTTTAGGTTAACCGGTTTTTTTTTTAAAATAACCATTATTTTTTCACAGTATAAACAAACCGGTAACTACAAGGCAAACCGGTAACTACAAGGCAAAACGGACTGACCGAAGCCATTCTTTGCTTTCGTTGTTAGGGTTCTTTGCTTGGAAGATTAAAAACACATAACTTTCATTTATAGTTTTTACATTAAAAATACAAACATTAAATCGTTATCGCATATTCGTAACTCAAAAATACAAACATTAAAGAATGTTTAGACACGATTACATGAACAACTTGCTGTTTCTTACTCATTATTTGCCTCCATGTTTGCTGTTTCTTTAACTAATTTTCTTCGCTACCCGATCCCGAGCTATTCCTTAGGTAATCGTCGTACGCGGCTTCTTCATCGGTCATTGGTTGAGTGTGTCCTTCATTGACCTCGTCTTCATACAAGCCCGCCTCATACTCCATTTCCCCCTCGAGTGAGCGTTGATGTTGTGCCCTATCTAAAGAGTCCAAGTAATCCTTTTAGCAAATCGACATCTCTATAGTTGGTGGAGTGAGTCGAGTCCTCCTAATAGATATAACCCTGCCAGAAACAGAAAAAGCAGACTCCGAAGCTACCGTGGAAGCTTGGACCGTTAGTAAATCTTTGGCCATGGCGGCGAGGATCGGAAACTCATCCTCCTTACCTCTCCACCAAGCCAGTAAATCAAGACTTCTAAATTCATCCGGAGTCATGTGTTTCACAAAGTTGGTACCACCATACCTTCCAAGTTCACTGCTTGGGGTGTTTACCTTTTGACGTTTACCGGCGTCTTCCCAAATCATGTAGTACATCCCCATTTCAAGGTCGGTTTGGGATTGGGATTGGGCAACAGCTCTTAACGAGTCATGAATTTGGGAAGACGACCCGTATTTTGTAAGGTAAACATCATACATGTTTGACAAGGTGGTGTTGAAAGCATTCTTTAAAGTTTGGCTATAATAGGGGTTTTGATCGTCGTTTAACTCTAGCTCATCACAAATTTTTTCTATTAAAGCTTCAACACCACCAACATTGATGCAAGGGTTTAACGCAGCAGCACATGTCAAAACAGCGGGTAGTTCTTGAAAATATTTTCTAAATTTTTCTTTCATTTTTACACCCATATCAAAATAAGGTGCACCCCTACAATGAAGTTCACTCAACTTTGTGCACATGACAGCAATTTTTGGTAAAACAATGGGGCTTGTTGGATAGTAAACCCCGGATAAACTAGTTGTGCAAGATTTAAAAATTTGAAGGACCTCCGTAACGATCTCAATCAATAACCAGTTTCTAGGATCGTACGGTGCACATTTACCCCTACTTGACAAAATTTGATGAAACGCAATTAATGATTCTTTTTGTTGGATGGCTTTCTCAAACATATCACAAGTCGAGTTCCATCTTGTTGGACAATCCCAATTTGGCCCCAACCATTGACAATTAGCTTCTACACAAAATTTTTTGTATCTTGAAAATGTTTTATTGTTGCTAAAAACATCTCGTAACATTCTTTTAAAATTGTTTATTTGCGTTTCGATCACGTTTAACCCATCTTGCACGGCCAAGTTGATAATATGTGCAATGCATCGGCTATGAAAAAACGCTCCATCACAAATAGGTTTATACTTTAATTTTAAATGGCCAACCGCGGCCGTATTGTTGGACGCGTTATCAAACGAAATTGAAAAGATTTTATGTTCAATCTTGTATTGTCGAATGACTTTATCCAAGAGTTTAAAAATATTTCTACCCGTGTGCGGGTAATCAAACAATTGAAACGCAACGGTTCGTTTCATAATTTGCCACGACTCGGGGTCAACCCAATGAGCCGTCACACAAATGTATGAGTCGGGCGAACCATGAGGTACCGACCACACATCCGTTGTTAAGTTTACACCAGTTTGTAAGTTTGAAAAGTATGAAATTAGTTCGGATTTAGCGTTTTTCCATGCTTTAAGACAATCTCTTCTAAGGGTCGAACGACTTACGTGTTGGTAGCGTGGTTGAACATACTTTTGCATCATCTCCGTGAATTGAGGGTTGTCGAAGTGGTTGAAAGGAAGTGTTTGTTGAATCACAAAGTTTGAAAACTTTTGACGTACCGCTTCAAGGTCGTACGTAAACACCGCTCCTTGATTCGTCATCTCCGGCTGCGAACTATTTCCCGATTCGTCCTTCAAGGCCTTGCAAAAGGGCCTTTGTACATGCGCTTTTAAAGTGGAGTTTGCATCTTTGCCATAAAACTTCAAACAATGTTTGCATCGAGCTTTTTGGCTACCGTTAGACATTTCGCATAGATCGAAATGTTGCCAAACATCATGGTTTCGTTTCATGGGGATGACCCGAACGACCGTTTCTCCCGTGTTCGAGGCACCCATGTTGACGGATGAAGCAGCACTTTGGGAGGCCATGATAATCGACTACGAAATAAGAGCGTATGGAGTGGTAATGTGGTATAATTGAGCGTGAGATAACAAAATAATCGCGTATGAAATAAACGTTTAGAGCGTTTGGAGTTGTATAATCGAGTGTGATCTAACCAATACCCAACCTAAACTATATATAGATGTTTGTGGGGGTAAAATGGTAAAAAAAAAAAAAAACGGTAAAAAAAAAAAACGGCCATATAGCCGTTATACAACGGTCAAAAACCGGTTTTTAACCGGTTAACCGGTTATGGAGAAACCGGTTAACCGGTTTTTCCACAACGGTCAAAAACCGGTTTTTTTATAAACCGGTTAACCGGTTTTTCCATAACCGGTTATTAAAAAAAACCGGTTTTTTCATTAACCGGTTTGTTAACCGGTTTTGGATCTAAAACTTGTAACCGAAATACGAACCGGCGGTTTGTAAACCGGTCAAACCGGTTTTTAAAAAACCGGTTTTCGTAAAAACCGGTTTCCGGTTTAAACCGGCAAACCGGTTCCCCAACCGGTTTTTTTGACCATCTCTACTTTATACTACCTAATGTTATACAGCATGCATTTATTATACCAAAACACGAATAGTTCAGTTAAGTTGCTATTAACAACCTAATTTTGGCCTTCAAGCAATAAAAAACAAGGTAGTTTTAATTAATAAAAACACATTAAACTTGCGTCTTTTGGAACCCATAACTGGTTTTATATAAATCTTCGAAAATCAGTTGCCACAATAGAAACAAAATAACTCATTAACACAATAGAAACAAAATAACCAGTGAATGAAGCTACGCGTTGCATTCATTTGTACCTGAAATGCCATGAAAAAATTGCACCTAGTTAAGATTTGACTGGTCAATTGTGATTAAAAAGTCAACCATCTTAAAAAAGTCAACACTGACAAAAAGTTTCAGATATAACACAGTTTGGTTAAAACAACCTTTATCTTTTTCATAGAATTTGAACTCATTTTCCACCTGCAATAAGTTGAGATCAATCGGACAAAACTATTTCAGAGTAACAAAAGAATGAATATGTTTTAACTTTCAAGATGACATGTTCCTAAGAAAAACTAAAATTATGAAATAGGGTTGTTCAAAACGCTGGCGACTCGCTCAAAACAGCTTGTTTGTAAATAAGCCGAGCCAAGATCAGCTAGGATCGTGGCTCGCTTGTTAGCTGTCTCATTGACTCGTTTAAAATTATAACCTGCCATTGTTGATAAAAGAAAAATAAAACTGCCTACAAAAGTGGTTGGGTAATTAGGCTGACCCGAAACTATAGTATTTAATTAATAGTTATTGAATAACTTGAATTAAAATGCACTTTTGGTGACTTCTGACACATATGAGATGAATCAACATAGTCCTATAATGAACCGAGCGTTTAATGAACGGATCATGAAACGTTCGGCCATAAGTGCATTAAGGGAACTGTTTTAAAATTTATGGTAGCAATCAATTTACTCAATAAAAGAAATTGCAGTTATTTTTATTGTTTTACACAATGTTGAGTAGAACAACGACCATGATCAACGTGTTCCATATGGGTTGTTTTGTATTCAAAGCAAACCAAAACCGGAATTTTGGTTTCGAATTGGTTTTTATGTTTAATCCACACCCTAATTCTCATGTAGTTTTTCACATTTTATTCCCGTCGTTTTTCTAAATGTATCACACAATTTTAAAACTTGAAGGCAAGAAGTTTAACTAAAAGTAAACAAAATTACTGCATTAGAGATTCAAGGGCTTCTTGACTCAGCTACTTTTCCACCATGATTGAGTATTGTTAGGTCTTGATTTTGGTTTTGTTGTACATTCACACAATAAAACTGAATGCTTGAGTAATCCTAAGGAATTAAGGATACTGAACTATGCAACTAACCTGTAAGATACAATATGGTCATAACATATTTGTCAGAAAGTTAAAGCATGTTTGGGATTGAGTTTGAAAAGTGCTTATTGCCTTATTGGTTTGTTCAAAAAGCCATTTATTTTTCAATCTTCGTAATTGATTCGTTCGTAGGTGTGTTTTATGCTTTCGGATTGGCGAAGAGCTACTGATTTTGGATCTCTGGTAGGTTATTCATCAAACTGGGGATGTGCTTAAATTGATTTCTTCTATGGCAGTTGTTAATTTTATTTTGTCTAACTGGCAGGTGTCCTTCTGTTGCTGAAGTTTGTTATATCTCTGGTAATGACATATTTTATTTCCCGATTGTTCTGTTCAATTATGTGTGCATGTCTCTGTTTTTAATTAAAAATCTCTCTGATTTGCAGGCATGTCATGTTTGTTTTCTCTCTGTGTCATTTTTGAAATTGACATGCAAATCAGGTATTCAATGAAATGCCTCAATGAGGCATGAGACTGCTTTTTACCTGATGCTCTTTGTTGTTATCTGTTTAGTTATATTTAGAAGTCAATCTTCAGTTCTCTTTTTTTTTTAAACATTTGTTTTCCTTTCCATAGCGAGGATCCAAACTTCATGAGTTTGGAGCATTAAGGACATATACGAGGTAACTACATTCTTATAATGTTTGTTAAGTACATATTTACATTTTTATAGTGTGTTGTTTTTCATTATGTTAGTTTTAGGATGCTTAAAAGATAAAGCATCTGGGCTACTTTTAACCCTTACAACCCGTTTTCTTTGTAGGTAAATTTTGTATTCGACTTGTAGACAAAAAAATATAACCAAATTAAATGAAACTCATAGTAACTTTGACGTAGCCACTTGCAGGTTGGTGATCTTGCAATCCTATGCATGATCAATGACAAATGGTTTTCAGTGTTGTAAGCATATTTTTTTCTTTTTTAAGGGTTATTACTAACAATGTAATAATGATAATTTACACTAAATGCTTGAAATATTTTGTAGTATTATTTCCAAACTACTTGTAAGTTTATTGACCTCCATCTAATGCTTTGATCTTCATGTATTGATGGGTCTTTTTGTGGCCTAAACACATGTTTCTTGGATATGTCAAAGGTAAAAGACATCAATTTTGTATTACTGGATATTTAATATCGACTACATTTGATCATACATGAATTACAGTTGACTTTACTCATTCTGATCAATTCGCAGTTGACTTACTAATTCTGTTAAGTAAACACAACCTCATGTATCAGTACTTATGCAATTACTGCTTTTTAATTATTTTGTAGTTTAGTTGTTTTTTAAACTCACAAGTTAAACGAGTTTACTATGGTCAAAACAAATATTCTTTTGAATGCGAAGATAAATAAATAAAGTTATGACAGTGTGATATGAAACTTGATGGCTAATATATATTTTATTCAACCCGTGTATTACACAGGTTTGTAACATAGTTATATATATATATATATTAATTGAGAGGTTTATGGTGTCTCACATTTGGTTACCGTGATAAAGCTACTACTTTTTAAGCGTCTCTTACATGTGTGTGGTTGTTGCCACTTAGTGTACTCCGATAACTGATTCACATTTGTCCTCATCTGCAATTTTATCCTCAGCCTTCAAGACTCTCTTCCTGGCTTCGTTCAACAACTCAACTAACTAGTTGATTCAATTCATGAATTCTGCTTCGTTTGGTGTTGTTAATTGGTGTGTTTATTCAGTTGCAAATTTCCAACAAATGTTATATGTGTTGCATTCTTGCCTTATTATTTTGGTAAAAACTCATTACCGTTGTTAGATTATCACTAAATCATGAAATTCTTTTCTGTTAACCTCATTATAACGTTACTAATTTCAACGACATGTATTTTGCAGCTGCATACCAGATCATAAAGAAAGTTTAAAAGAGAAACAGTTGGTGTGGGAAATGATAAAAATTTGTGAATTGGAGTGTCAAAAGGTACGTATGGCTGCCCCAAATGTGAATCTATACCTTATAATCTTTAAGCCAACTAAACAAAATTGATAATTACTGTAAGTAATTATAATGTTTTGTTACATAAATAAATATAAATACTTTTATCTAAGCATTAGGCTGGACCAAAATCCTTTTTATGCAGCATTTTTAGATTTTTGATTGTATAAACCATAATATCATCATTGTTTATGTATATGTAGTTTATCCTATTTATTTATGTGCTATGCTGCAGAAAAGGATCAAGCAAAATTACTTTTAGGAGATGATGTTTGTAGCTTTAGGTACTTTGGTTTAGGGAAATGTTTGGTTTTTGGAGTTGGTAAGATGAATGTGCTACTTGAAATTAATTATTTGAGAGTTCTGTTAATGACAATTCATTGTGGGTCGCAAAATCTAAATATGAAAATTTGAATATTTGGTAAACAAGGGGCAATCTGGGTATGATATAGTTGATATACTCAAACTCATAAATTTAGTAATTGGTTACAATTTCTAGGATCTTCATTTGGTGAGTATTTGGCTATTTCCACATCAAGAATAATTTGAAGTTATAAGCTGACAAAACAATTTCAGGTCAGTTGCTTTCGACATAAAATAGGTGCTAAAAGTTAACTTAAGTTACAAGGGCTAAATCGGAAATCGGGATTTCAGATTGATCAAGTTGCAGATATTACTGAGGTAACAAGGGCATAATATATAATTGCTTGATTTGCGTCGATCAGTGGCAGGTTAGGGGAGTATTAAGAATGAAATTTGCAGGTCCAAGAATCATAGTTTAATATGAAGAAGTCAACATTTGAAAGGAATAGGAGCTTATGGATCAAGCAAAGGCAAAGTAAATGACTCATTTGTACGAGTCAAAGTTGATTCTAATTCGAGTTGTGCACTCAATGTACAACATATTGTTATTAATTGCAAAGTTACGAGAAATTTTTTTGTTATGTTCATGTTATAATATATGTGATACATTGTTCGACACTACACATGTTAACTAACTTTCACACGCCGCAACGCGCGCGAGGTCTATAACTAGTTTATATTTAAATGACACCAAGCATTGGATTTTCCCGCAGGATAACTTCAACTGTTCATCCAAAACCATAGGGATCTTCTTGAGACACAGAAAAGCTTTGTTTAAAAATTGGCAAAACAACTCCTAAAAGAGACAAAGTTAAAATAGTAATTGAATACATTTTTATACAAGAGAAAATTACTGTTGCGTCTCTATGATTTCAGGGCGGAGGCACAATCAGTCAAAAAAAAAATAAAAAATTAAACTGGTTGACTCCACTGGTTTCAAAAATGAACAATTTGAGTCCTTGTCATTACGTTAGCGTCAGGGGTAGATTTGATATTTCACTTCTATATATATACATTGTCACTCTGAGTCCTTGAACTTTCTTATTTGGTCACCTTGAGTCCCCTTCACCTTTTAACAATAAATGAACTAGACTATATTTTTAACAATAATAAACAAAATGAACCACCTTTTCAACAAAACTTAACGAACCGAAATACTTTTTAACAAAAATAAACGAACCAAATTATTTTTTTTTATCAAACTAAACGAACCAAATCACTTTTCTAACAATTAGTTCATTTCGTATAACAAAAATAAACGAATCGAACTAATTTTTTAACAAAAATAAATGAACCGGACTTGTTTTTTTTTTTTTTTTTTTTACCGAAAATAAACGAATCAAACTACATTTCTAACAAAAATAAACGAAGCAAACTTATTTTTAACAAAAATAAACAAACCAAGCTTATATTTTAGCAAAGAGATTTTTACATATTTCCTCATCCTAACACCCAGTAATTACATATTTCCTCAAATATAAAATACTAATGACATGTCAACCTGTCGTGCCTTCGGGCGGGGTGAGCCAACTGGGTTTTACCGGGAACGCCAAGTCAAACTCGGATGCCAGCGTGGATCCCGATCATGTCAACATAGTTGGCCTGAGTTGGGTGGTGGGGCGCGACGTGTTCGCGCAGTGAGATAACTTAACTGTGAAAGTCACCGTTCGAAAAAAAAAAAAACTATTTACCCTTATTTTAATGTTTAAAGTATCCCTTAGAAAGTTGTATTAATAATTACATCATAACACCTTCTCCAAGTCTCCAACCATTGTGTTTGTAATCTAGGTGTTAGAAAACTTGTTGTTCAACAAATTACAGATCCTAATCTCCCTTGAACATTCGTCCCGTCAAATATATATTAGGTTACTGTTCTTCAGCCACACAGTTTCCGGCCACTATATCACCGTCGGAAATGACTACCACCACACTTTCCTCTTTCTCCTCTGAATTCCACCGTCTCCCTCCACTAGTCCACTTAGCCCCACCGGCGACGCCGATTCCCCTACCCCGCAACTCTAGAAACACGTATTATGAGATGGCTGTGGAATTTGTGTGGTGGTGGTGGTTCAGCGGAAGCTGTAGCTCTCGATGGAGAAGATGACAAAGGTGAAATGTTCTTTCAAGGAGAAGATGCCTTAGTGCCATCTATGAAGAAGAATAAAGGTTCGTTCAAGAAAAGAAAAAAGAGGAAATAACAATGTTGTTGGACTGACAGTCCTACAACACCAACTACATTGGTTTTTATATTTTTATTTTTACTGTTTTTCTTTAGTCAATTCATAAATAAAAATTTTAGTAAAATCGGTATATGTGTGATATGTATGTTTTAGAATGGAGAAACGTTTAATTGATTTTTTTAGATTGAGGAAATATGTAATAAAGCATCTTAGGAGGGGGAAATATGTAAGTGCTCCTTTAATAAAAATAAATGAATCGAACTACTTTTCTTTTACTAAACTAAACGAACCGAACCGAACCGAACCACTTTTTTTAACATGTAGTTTAGTCCATTTTGTTTAACAAAATCAAACGAATCCAACTATATTTTAACCAAAAAAAAAAAAACTAATCAAACTTCTTTTAACAAAAATAAACAAATCGAACAATTTGTTTAACAAAAATAAACTAACCGGACTACTTTTTTAACAAAAATGAAATACCGAAATACTTTTTTTTATTACAAATAAACAAAACGTACTACTTTTTTTAGTAAACTAAACGAAATGAACAATTCGCTTTAACAAAAACAAACGTATCGAACTACTTAAAAAAAAATAAACGAACCAAACTTATTTTTAACAAAAAATAAAAATAATTCGAACTAATTTTTAACAAAAATAAATGAACCAAACTTTTTTAAACAAAAATAAGCTAACCGAACTTATTTTTTACAAAAATATCATCGTAGCTTGTGTTAAGGCGGAGTTCGATTCGATTACTTATTTTAGAAGTAGTTACATTCTTGTAGTTTAGTAAAAAAGTAGTTCTTTATTTTTTTTAAAGGTAGATCGGTTTGTTTATTTTTGTTAAAAAAGTAGTCTAGTTCGTTTATTTTTGTTAAAAAGTAGTTTGGTTTCTTTATTTTTGTAAAAAAATAGTTATGTTCATGATTTTGTTTGAAAAATTAGTTCGCTTTTTTATTTTTGCTAAAAAAAAAATTGTTCAGTTCGTTTATTTTTGTTAAAAAAAAGTTCGGTTATTTTATTTTTGTTAAAAAAAAGTTTGGTTATTTTATTTTTGGTTAATTATGGGTTGGTTGGTTGATTATGGCTTGATTGGTTGTAGTTTGTAGTTAATTATTTAACTTGGAGGGAATTTTTTAGGAGAGATTAAATCTGAGCAATCACTTAACCACAAGGACTCATACGGATCATAAAAAAGAATAAACTAGTAATTCCACATTTTTAGTTATGGTAGGGACTCAAATGGTTTATTTTTGAAACACATAGACTCAACCAGCTTAAATTTTCTTTCAGGGAAGCATTGTGCCTCCGCGTTGAAACCGCATGGACGCAAACAATAATTTTTTCTGTTTACAAACATTACTAAATATACAAACTGTAAGTCCCAATGAAGGATCTTTCAATGTGATATCACTTAAACCCGATGTTAGGCGGAATCTAACAACGAGTTGATTCAATATAATACGAGCAAACATAATAAACACACACAGGATGGCTTCAAAACACACGTTATATTCAACGTCGGGTACTTAAGCCCTTAACAGTGATTACGATATGAATGATAAAGAACTCTCTCGTCTCTCATTGCTCTATGAACGCCCAACCACCAAAGACCTAGTTACATGATATATATATAGTACACCAACAACCTAAAGCCCAAACCCATACACTAAGCCCACCAAAATCAAGAGATTTCGGTTTACATGATAACCCAAAACCAAGCCCACAACCATTAAGTATAAACCATTTAAGTATAAATTGTAAGTCCCAATGAAGGATCTTTCAATGTGATATCACTTAAGCCGATGTTAGGCGGAATCTAACAACTAGTTGATTCAGTATATTATGAGCAAACACAATAAACACACACAGGATGACTTCAAAACACACGTTATATTCAACGTCGGGTTCTTAAGCCCTTAACAGTGATTACATTATCAATGATAAACAACTTGCTCGTTCCTCACTGTTCTATGAATGACCGACCCCCACAAATGACCTAATTACATGTTATATATAACGCACCTACAACCCTAAGCCTAAGCCCATATAATAAGCCCACCGAAATCAAGATATTTCGGTTTACATGATAACCCAAAACCAAGCCCACAATGATTAAGTATAAACCATTTATGTATAGCCCAACAATCTCTCCCTTGGTTTATATCTTAATCTTCACTCGTGCTCCATTACTTCAGCATCGACTTCTTTGTAAGCACCGGCCCATAAACCTGTTCATACAATCGATCCCACCATTCTAGTATACTCCTCACTAGCTGGCTCATAAAGTGGTTCAACCATAATCTGGAAGCCGCTAAGAGTCTTGATGTATTTTTCACCGAACTTCAATAAGTCTCTCGGATCAACAATACGGTACTGTCCTTTCTTTAGCCGTATAATAACAGTAGCCATCTTACCATCATAAGTCCAAAAATTAATTTCATCAAGAGCACCTTCGGGAAATCTGTTGATGATCAAATGGATGTCACTTTAGCAGTCGGAGGCCACATGACATTCAACATCGGCGTATTCGTATTAGGATCAGGCAACCCCTTTGCTTTCTTGACAAACGATTCAACATTAGGCATATTGGGGAATCCTCTTTCAACCGGGTTGCTCAAGTAGTTCCTGAAATTGGTGGCCTTTGGATCATGATTCGGGTTGTGGAAGGGAGCTTGTATTAAATCACTCAAACTAACTTTAGTCCATGACCCGAAATCCTTCATCTTCTTGTAATACTCCATGTTTCCAGACTTGATTTTGATCCATAACATTTCTTTATCTATGTCATAACCCCAAGAAACAACCCCCGAACGATCTCCATATTTTTCGGAGAAACTCTTTTGGAGTTCCACCACAAACTTGTCCGGATGATCAGAAGACACGACATTCTGATTGGAGTTCTTTCTGATCAACATTATCCTTTTTATTTTTTCCATCTGCTCAACGGTCTTTGGTGAAGTGGCTAAGTATTTCTCCAGTTGCGCAGAAGTATCAATATTTGAGGCAGGGTGCAAACTGGAGCCGCTATCAGCAGAAGTATCTTGATTATTACCAACAGTCCTTTCACCGTTATCATAACCACCTTTAAAGTCATCTCCAAACCTTTTATCAAGCTTTTGTTGGAGATCAAAATATAAAGTGGTAAGACCGCCAATGCTCGCTTGAAGCTCTTGAATCTTTGAATCTTTATCAGCGTTGCTGGCTTCAAGCTCTTGAATGCATACATCTTTCACCACAGAGTCTTATTCAAGCTTAAAGACTCTGCGTTGTAAAGCATGTACATCGATTGGTTCAACTTCTAGGGCAATCCCCTTACCCTTATATTGCAAACATTTGTCTTGCATGGTGAGAATGTAAGAAATCTTTTCAGTTACACTTGAGCTTTCTTGACCAGTCGGATCAGACGATCCAAAGAGTTCAATGGTAGAATGAATATGGGCTTCAAACGTATTGCTTAATATAATAAAAATATTTGATCTTGAGTTTGTTAGGCTTCAACAGACGGGCCTTGTTCAGTTTGAGCTTCAACGGTGACAGGCTCAGTAGGTGTTGGTTGAGTGATTGACACAAGATCACTAGCCAGCACACCCGGTCTTAAATCTTTCTTTCTTCGTTTATGCAGAATAAGATCGGTGGCTGGATCATCATCATCATCATCATCATCAAACACGGCCTTCAGATTAGGAACCATGGCCTTCAGATAGAGCGTATCTACAGATCTATTTAAATCAGGATTATGAGAATCAAATATCATCTGGTGAAACCTCAGATACATCATGAACATCTCCTTCTTCTTCCCCTTCAGGTTTCTTATCATCTCATCGAACACGAACTTGGAGTAATTGTAGTTCCAGTCCAAAAGCAACCACAGCCGACATCTGGGTGTGGCTGATCTCGTTAGAGCCCCCTTTTCGTCCCGAGACACACGTAAAGAAAGTTTGAATCAGGAACCTCCAATAAGGATGAAACAAGTTCTTGATGGCTGGAGGGTAGTTTCTCTCATATCCCATTCGTTGTACTATCTTTGCCACAACCTCAGTAGAATATTCTGTAGGGTAATCAGGTTGATTACCAAATAGTAAGACATCACGAATAATGGCCTCAGAGACAAAAATAGGCTTCTTCTGGATCTTTGACTCTATAACAACCGCTCCCCCGACACCTCTTTGATTGATAGATGCATGGTTCCAAAAATCAGTCACCATCTTCTTACAGATAACAAGATTTTCTCGTAAAGCTTGAGAAATCCTGTATTCAGCCCCACAATCATGGCCTTCAGTAGTTCTAACATATTTTTGGATCAAATTTCAGTTTTGTTAAACGAGCAAATTTTTATGAAAAGATCCTAATATGGAATCATATTGATTAAGACGCTTTCACAATGATTCATTTTCAACATTATTATGACATAGAGAACATGTTGATAGCAAGTATTTTAAAAACTTAGCATGATTTTCATTGCATCAGTGATTGATGTCTTGCAAAACACATAGCGTTTTATCCTGTTTTTTGGTCATTTTGTGCGTAAACAGTTAACGGATATAACTTGTTTTTGCATGCAATTAAATGTCTATGTATATTATAGGTCCCATGTTGAAGAGAGCGAAAAAACAAGTTTAATGAAGAAAGAATCAGCTCAAACGGGATTCAGGTGAAGCCGGTATGCGCGTTTGAAGATAAACAAGTAAGAAAACAAAGAAACGAGCACCGAGGACCTGGCCGCGCTATGAGACCAGGTGAGGCATCCAATCACATGATATGCGATGCCTCACATGTCTCAAAGGCTTCTAAGAATGTTCAGGAATCGGTTACCCCATTTATTTTGTCTTCTAGTGGGCCTTGTTGGCTTGTTTTAACCTATTTTATATTAGAAAAGAGGTATTTAAACACATATACAAAGGGTTTATACCCTATGAACGATTTTGAACATATTTTCCAGCCACCACACCTGCTCTAGAGGAGAAACCAAGGAGGACAAGCTTACGGTTCTATCTTTTATCCTTCGGTTGTCGGTTTTGACTATTTTAACGTTTGTGAGTTCGCTTTTGGTTTTTAATCATTAAAACCTTTTGTAATCAGATTTATATGAACATGTTTATCATTTATATCTATTTTATCTACTGTTCATTGATTATGATTGGCTAAACTTGTTAGTTCTACCTAGGTTAGATGATTATTGTTTGGTTTTAATGAGTAATATGGATTGTTGATCATCATGGCTTGAATTGTTAATGAAAAGTTTGGTTTAACATTGAATTAGGCTGTGAATTTGTTAATTGCACTCATATACCTCTTGCTTTGATTGATTGAATTAGTTTTGATTGATTGTTGCTTGTTTGAACTCTTTACTTTGTGTTTAGAGATTGTTTGTGGG